>NW_021135129.1:0-1051 GCF_004193835.3 Ostrinia furnacalis
TCATAGAAAGTAAGGTTTAATAATTAGCAAATGACCTCCTCTATACGCGTATTAGCTATGGCGGGTTCAGTTCCAGTCACCCTGTATATCCCTTCTCCAAGTTCAAGTAATTTTTTCGATCAACAATTTTTTTCCAAGTTTTATTCAATTCTATATGTATAAAAATTGTCTAAGCTCTTTAGGCATGAAAACATTAGAAATATTCGTTTGTTCAATTTATTTACACAAACAGTCGTAGTTAATTTCGAATATGAAAGAGTATCAGGATTAGATTGATACTTGTATATCAAGATGGAAAAATTATTTGTGCTTTAAAATAATTCAATTATTTCAATTTTTATCGCGCGTGAATATTAAAGTATTACCTCATCATCATCATCCCAACTATATAATATTATAAATGCGAAAGTAACTCTGTCTGTCTGTCTGTCTGTCTGTCTGTCTGTCTGTCTGTCTGTTACGCTTTCCCGCTTAAATCTCGTAACCGATTTTGATGAAATTTGGCATAGAGATAGTTTGAGTCCTGGGAAAGAACATAGGATAGTTTTTATCCCGGTTTTTGAAACAGGGACGCGCGCGATAAAGTTTTTCTGTGACAGACAAAATTCCACGCGGGCGAAGCCGCGGGCGGAAAGCTAGTATTTTTAATATTTTTAACCCGGAATGTTTAGTCTTGGTACGCAAGTGCTAAATATTCAGACTAAGATAGAATTATTGCATGTTTATGTGTACCAATAGTACTCGAATAGTGCTCCAAATGCAGTCGAATGTGGGTCATTATCGGTTGCAGCGTGTTATGTCAGCCGCTTGCCTCACTGCAGCGTCTTTTATTTGTGCGCGGGCGCCGGTGAATGCCCCGACGAGTCTCGATGCATCTTCTACTAAACGATGTTAGGAAACTTAATTGGGACAAGCCTATCCTATTGTTTGAAAGGTTTTTTTTTGTGTAGTTCTTAGCAAATTGAATCCTACTATCCTACTAATATTATAAATTCGAAAGTTTGCATGGCTGGATATTTGTTAGTCTTTCACGCAAAAATTACTGAACGGG
>NW_021135130.1:0-48291 GCF_004193835.3 Ostrinia furnacalis
CACACTACCAGTAGTGTCGTGGGGAATATTTTTTCCCTTCTGCACTACCAAGCCAGTAGTGTCGATGGGAATGAAGATGTATGTTACCCACGACACTACTGGCTTGGTAGTGCAGAAGGGAAAAAATATTCCCCACGACACTACTGGTAGTGTGGTTTGGTAGTGCGGTGGGTAATAAGGCTAAATAAGGAAACTTATTTTGCTAAAAAGACTTTCGTGATGATTTAATGAGAGAGAGTTTTATAGCTATTTAAGCATTGATTGGTTGTAGATCGCTTTTAAAGCTGTTAAACGCAACAACTTACAAAGCACATCTTTAAAGATAATTGATCTTAAGATCAATGTTCAACAAGTAGGTAACTAGTTGTCTTAGCTTAGATTTTCTTATGTATTTTAACATTTGAATCTCCGCGAGATTAAATAAATAACATGATTGAAAAATACTTCATGAATATTATAGATGACCTTTTGCAATGAATAAATATTAATATTAGGGCATTTCTACGGAGACGACCGATTGACCTACTGGGGCGAAAAAAGTACCTTTCAAATTGAAGTACGGTCTTGAAAAAAATCACACGTATTTATAGGACTCTTGACTTGATGGAGAGCATATTTAGAAGACCGCCAGGTTTTACATCTCGCCTTAAAAAAATCTGAAAGTTCAAAAACGGGCGAAATTTGGCTTAAAATGGAGTGTCCGGTTTCCAGAATTTACTCGTTTTTGCTTCATAACTTTTGAAATAATAACTTCCCCATTATGATACTCACATTCACAGAACAAGGGATAGTTAATAAAGCCATATATATGAGTTTATTTATTGTAAGTCCTTGGGTTTTACTACAGTAACACATTTAAATTTTGTCCGACGTGTGTGCCTCAATTCCGTGATTTTTACTTTTGTGCTCCTATATCACTAACTACGCACAGTACGAACGTCCTCGACTGATTCCCACAAACTAGCAGTTGCGCCCGAATTTTCGAGAAGTCTAAAAGAGAGATTTGTCACTTTGAGGAGCATTTTTCAGAGGTTTGAAATCACTAAAAATTTTTGGTCACTGGTCATTTCTCAAATCGGTGTGCGAAATTAATAATGTTCAGGAAGTATTTAATGAGATTACTGCTGAATTAATTGAGTGTTTAAGTGATATCTGCCATTACGTTTTGTAGAAATTGTTGTAATTTATAATATTTTCGAGTAATTTGATGGATTGTGATATTTCCTCAATTCCGCGGATCTCAATTCCGCGGAATATGGGGCATCGAATTGAGAAAACGTATACACCGAATTGATATTAAATGAAAATGGAGACAATAAATTGTTTGTGTATCTTAAAATGTTAATGAAATCAGTCTAACATAATAATAGGGTGAACTAGCAATCATTGGGCACTACCAGTCATAAGACAGAAGACAATAAAACATTTTTTTCTTGAGGTTTCATCAAAAAGAATGCACTGCTACTGCTATCTTATCAAAATAATATAAAACAATAGTTCAAAACATTAGTAAACGATGTAAGCAGAAGTTTGAAAATATATACCTACTTTAACTTATCGCAACGATTTTGAAAATAAAATGTTTGTCTATAACATTTTTTTATTTTTTTTAAATCTATCTCATTTGCTCATTTCTTTTTATAGTAAAGAGATAATGTATTTTGTATATAATTTCCATAGGTTCCACAAAACACAGTAACTAATAAGTTATTGAGTTATGGATATTTGCTGTCCAATAATTAATAGTTTTTTGTTTGAAAACTAGATAATGGACAGGTAAAACGACATCTCTGTTCATCATAACTTAAAGAGCAAGAGGCACAAAAATAATGGGATATGTTTGAAATCGTTTTTTACTAATTATTTTCTTTCAATATAACTCATTATTTTATTTTTCGTTCGTTCGTTTCAGCCAAATGACGTCCACTACTGTACTAAGGCCTCCCCAAGGATGTCCATAGCAGCCGGTCGTGCGCTGTCCGCATCCAGGTTCTTACCTCGATCTTCACCGGATCGTCGGTCCACCTAGTGTGAGGCCTGCCCACTGGTCCGTGGTTTCCACTCGAGAACTTTTCAGTCCCAACAGCTATCATTTTATACGAGTTAAGTGCCCCACCCACTGCCACTTGATTTTTGCAATTCTGCGGACTTTGTCGGTCACTTTGGTTCTCTTGCCGATCTTTTCATTTCTGATTCAATCACGCAGGAAAATTCCGAGCATAGAACGCTCCATTGTCTTTGGGCCTTCTTATTAGGCTCATAGTAAGCGACCACGTTTCACATCCATACACCATCACTAGCAACACACACTGGTCGAAGACTTTTGTCTTGAGACACTGCGGTATTTCAGACGTGAGATCAAAGTTGGACCTACCTATCTGGACTCTTTGTCCCAGATATACACAATTGTCAACAACTTCAAGTGTAGAGTCTCCAACCTTCAGAGGAGTGGGTGAAACACGGACATTTGACATGATTTTTGTCTTGTCCATGTTCATTTTGAGACCCACTTGTTGAGAGGCTCTGCGGAGGCCATCGAGCATTGTGCCTAGATCTTCCAAGGTCTACGATATCGTCCGTGAATTGGCTCCTTGGTCTTCTGTGTAATATTCCGTAGCGTACCTGTGTGTGTGCCATAATACTAAAGTCTTTTCAGAAGGCTGGAAGTCGTTGAGTCTGCGAGCGAGACTCTCGAAAACAGCAACACCCCTCAGAAGTGAGATGAGTCTATAATTTTATCACCACACTTTTGTGTCATGCCGAATTCGTTTTTCCTTCGAGGATGATGGAATTGAACTGCTTCTGTAGAGCCTTTAGTACCGGCGAAGCTCAGCCGCGATGCCGTCAACACCCGGTGCCTTGTTGTATTTCAGCTGTTTGAGAGCTATTTTAATTTTGTACAAACTGACGTCCGGTATATCTTCGGTATAGTGTCAGGTCAATCTAGCTCTTGGGTCTTGCTATATTTGTTTTATGTTTAAGGTTAAGAATAAATAAACTAAGAGGAGACCCTGTGTTGTGTATTTATTTTATTTAAATATAATTTTATTTTTATATAACTTTAATGAAATAAAATAATATATAAAAATTAAGAATGATTCATAGTTCCTTATAAAAAAATTAAACATATTGATTAGGATTTTTGTTTAATTCCAATGGATATTTCAGACAATTAAACCTAATATTAACCATCTAACTAATAGACCAGCAGTCAGATATCAAAGGTTTTAGGTATTTATTATTTTGATTATTGAAATACATTATGTATTTCTACATAATGTCGTCAATTCTAAGTTCACGGAGCGATTTTTAAATTTGGAGATTCATTTCTCAATTCCGTGATTCGTTTTCACAATTCGGTGCTCTCTCAATTCGGTGCTTAACTTTTCTCATAAACCACTTTACAATATTTAGTGACAATGCTATTTTTACATTCAGAATGGAGTAAACTTTACTTTTTTGTATCGAAACTACTTAAAAAACTAAATATAAATTTTAGCACCGAATTGAGAAAAATAACACCGTGCTGTAGAAATGCCCATTACATAATTAACTTTTTTATAGAAATATTTATTTATTTATGTAAGAGTATTGAACGTCAGTAATCATTATCATAAATGTATAGGTTTATCAAACCCTACGTTACAGAACTTGCAGACCCACGATAACCCAATTCAAACACCGTTTACAAGTTTCATAAAAAAAGCTTTTGAACATGAGATAAGCTGAGTAAACTGAAATATGACTGTGCAGAGCTTCTATTCCCGGTTTAAGCATGTAATAATTTTCATGCATGTAAAATCTATGTGCTAAGTTTATACAATTTATTCATAGAGCTGTAATTAAGACACACGGGCGATCGCTCTTTAAGTAGGTAGATAATGTTGTTAATGACTTTTGTTAACACATAATAAGTATTCATATTTTTTATTCCTAAGCTGCAATCGTTTAAACTCACCTGCATCTTGAATGCAATCTTTCCCCGTAGTTACAAGGATAGGTATATTTAAGTTCGTACCAGGGGAATAACCAGTTTCTTTGATCAAGTGCACGAATTCTTGTGAATAGTTTCAAATGCTAATTTGTCCATCGTCATGTTTATCGATTCAAGTCTTCATCAATATTATTATTAGGTGCTATTATCTCAATCTGATGATCTTGAGTTAATTTTACTACTTATTTTAACATTATTTTAGATAAGCATGTGCTTGAAAAAGAAAATATGACGCGGTAATAAAATGGTGATACGCAAATCAATACGGTCATGATTGAAAGTGAAGAACGCACCTAAAACATCAGTATAAGGATAATTTTGTTGAAAGTACCATGTCGATGTATAGTATTCACAAATAATAACCACGTTTTCTGTTCTGTAAGTTAACGCGAAGACGTAATATTTTATTGTTGTAGAATCGGGACAATATACGAAGACGTGACGACCGAGGTATTGGGTAATATTGGAATCTGGCAATGGCTGGTCGTGGTGGCCTCGACAGTGCTCGCTGTGCCCTCAATGTTCAATCAGTACGAAGACATGTTCCTCTTGAAACCATCACTAGAGGTCATATGCATCCCACCAGAACGGTACGAGGTTCTGAATGCCAGTTTATGTACCGTTACTTCCATAAACAACGCAGCAGCGCAACTCAAATGCGGCAAATGGCATGTAAAATTGTTTTGGTTGATTTGGCTCAAAAAATCGGTACGTGCTTCTTCGTAGGAATAGATTTTAGCCTAATAGGTATTGTATTACACAACCAATGACGCGATTGCTATTCTTATTGTTTAAAGTGGCTGGTGTTTTGCGACAACAAGATGAAACTACTATCCACAACAATGATATCCCGCATGGGCCTAATGTTCGGATGTGTAATGTTTGGATTAATTGCAGATAGGTATGTAAATAGACGTTAACAATGTCTAGAACCTCTCTCTAATTTTGCGTTGTACTTACATAAATAAGTAATATAAAAGGTAAAGTCTGTACCACTTCTGTGTGCCTACCATGAGTTTACGTTAGGTGAGCTCGCTAGCGAAAACGTCAAAAAATTCTATGAAGATTTTAATTCTTGAAAGTAGCCGCTAGGGGCGCTGCACAATATGTCATACATTTAAATGTCATTTTTTTACGCAGTCGCTAGCGAGCACACCTAACGTAAACTCATGGTAGGCACACTGAAAGATACTACCAAACTGCTCACCTACGACTTAAAAAGGTAGGACTTATCTTAAAACTGAGAGAAAATTTAAATTCTTACATTATCCTTTGCTTGACATTTTATAACCTACAAAGCCGTAATTTTGAAACCTGCAATGTCAATGTTTTCAGCTGTGGAAGACGTATGGCTATTGCGATCAATCTGTTCGTGGACATGTGCATGGGACTAATTATGACTTTCTGCGATTCTCAACCCTGGTTCCAGTTGCTGGTGTTCTTAAAGTCTTTATTTGGAGCTGCTACCCTTTACATGGGACTAGTAATCAGTAGGTATACATATAAATGAACCCCTTTAAGAAGGCTACAAGTGTATTTTTCTTCTTCTTCTTATTCGTTACGCTCTTGGCAGAGCGGTCGTGGTCACGTTGAGGTCAATAGAAAATATTTGGATAGAATACAGAAACTAGCCCCGACCATTATTCTCCAGTTATTCCCCAGAACTATTTTTAACTTAAAAATAGGTATCAAATGCGCGTCTGCGGTCATTTCCTAAGTTATCCGCGCAATACAAGGATAATGCCACAGAATAAATAATTAACATTAATAAGTGGTACACTGATAGAGTAGGTTTTAGGTAGGTATTATGACAGTCATTTGTAGGTTTACCTACGAGTTGTTATGAGTAGACCATACACTCAACTTCCAGCAAAATTAATAGCAATAGCCTAAAGACAAACGATGAACATACGAGTATCTGAGTTACTTTCGTAGCTTACCTATAATGGAAAGAAAAATATGATGAATTAATGTAAAAACAATTCCACAGCCTGCGAGATAGCTAGTAACCGATGGCGATCGCGCCTGAACGCGATAGCATCTGTGCCTCAGTTGCTATCAATGACGTGCATGCTTCCTTTAGCCAACGCCTTTCCAAATTTGGAAACTTACAATTTTATGGCCACCTTATTCAGCGTTCTACTCATTATTATTTTAAGGTAACAAGTGTAGTAAATACTTACAAGGTTGTATACAAAAACAGGAGCAGTCCTTAAAACTGGAGCTTATCACTACCTACCTACTTATTTTTATTAAGGGCATTGAAATCGTGAAAAAAATAAAAATCCTGCCATACGAGTCAATTTGTGGGAAATGATGCGGATAATATGATTTAGGTAGGTAGTAACGAGAATAAGGACTGCTCGTTTTTAAATTCTGATGATGTAGAGATTAAAATTGTATGATGATTAACTGATGTCTTAAGTAACTATACATATTGGTGCGTACCTCAGATCATAGAAGGGATCTGAGGTGCGTACTGTAGGTACGCTGAAAGTTATGAATAAAATAAAAATTAGTTGTTTAGGTATGTGGATTGTGGATAGTTAAGTCTTCGTTAATGTGCAGTAGAAATAATTGCTTGTTTACTTAAGTACTTAGTTTCTATACTACTAACTTAGTAGGTATGCAGGACTATGTTTTTTACCTATCTATTTTTACTTACGCAAATTTTAAACACTTTTAGGTGGATTCCAGAATCACCTCAATGGCTATTGTACAACCGGAAAATAATTAAGGCAGAAAAAATTCTCTATGAAGCTGCTAAAAGGAATGGTACCAGCCTTTGCGAAGATTTTAAAATAAGGCCCGTCAATCATAGAGTACGTCTGTAAGTCAAATATACAGATGATTTTTATGTACCAACTACCTACTAGCTTTAGAATAGTTTAGCAAAGTTATGAGTAGAAAAAAACAGACAAGTTTTTCCAGTGAAAAATCACGCTTAGTACACTATTAGATATTGTAGAGGAGGGATAGGTACCTACCTTAAGATTCTCAGATACAATAAATAGAACAAATAAATGTATCAAAATGTAAATGTAGAGTCACGTGAATTTAGGTTTATTCACGCCTTATGAAAAATATCAAGCAATGTCACATTATTCAAAATGTTGCCATTGCGACTCTACAAAACCTAAACTTCTTTTACAGGCTTACCATTGCTTAGACGAGATACGAACATGCTCTGGGATATTCACAAGATACAACGTCAGAGTTCTGATCTTAGTGTCTCTCCTTCTATGGTCTTTAACTTATTTTCAACTGAGCTACATTTATGCCACCGTTCTCAAGGAGGACAATTCAAATCAATATTTGTTTGCATTGATGAGTTCGGTAGTTGGCTTGGTCAGTCTAACAATTTTGCTGTCTAGAAAAATATTGATAAGACATTTGCTAATTTTAAATATTATAATATCAGGTATTTCTGCAAGTGCTGAAGTTATATTGGGTCATGTAAGTCTACTTCTTCAATGGCGTATCTAATTCGAAACTTAATTGATTTTTCAAATTTAATTTCATCCAAGCCCTTATTTTTCAGATAACAATATTCCACGCACCAAAAATATTCTCTATATTCGCTTTAGCATCAGGCATAGTTGTGCATTTGTTGCTTCTCAACATAACTCCTCGTCTCTTCGCTATCAACATAAGGGCGACTCTGTTTGGATGCTGCCACGCCATAGGTCAGCTGGGGAGTATGTTCAGCTACCTGTTCTTCGTCTTCCAACCATTTAGTAACGAGGTGTCTGTTGTCAAAGACGTGGTCATCACGGCAGTCCTGATCTCGTTGAGCTTAATACTCCTCGACATTGATGGAAGAGAAATGCCGGACGTGATTGATGATATGGACTATTTTTCGGAGTAAGCAATGCCTATTGTCCTGATTCAACAATCATTTTTACTTCTTAAATTGCAATAATACAAAATTATTGCAGGTTGTCCAAGCCACTACGCTGGGCTACACAAAAGACTAACTCCCCATCGCACGAAGAAGTTGAAATGAGGATTTACTCCTTCGGCAGTAGCGGCCGCCAAGTTTCCCATCCCCATTCCCTGGACCGCTTACCGGCTCAAAGGATAGGGTTCGGCAAATTTCGACGAAGTCTCTTTGCGAACATTCGACGAATTTTTTCAAGAAACTCCGATTAAATAACGTATTTGAAACAGTGGTTTGACTTTGTAGTGGCTTTGCGGATTCCAAGTTCATCTAATCTATACTTATAATAAATCTGTAGAGAGGTTAATTCTGTACATGAAATATATTTTCAAAATAACTATCAGGGGGTGATTAGTTATCGATACTGATGCCAAAAATGCAATCAGTAAATTTTTTGTCTGTCTGTCTGTTCCTTATAGAAACAAAAACTACTCGACGGATTTTAACGAAACTTGGTACAATTATTCTTCATACTCCTGGGCAGGTTATAGTATACTTAGGAATTCCCACGGCAACGGGAATTAGCGGGAAAATCCTTTTGTATGAAAAATCTAAACCGCTTAAGTTAGACACTTGAAATTTAGCATGCAGGCACCTTAGTAAACTTAAAGCTTAGCTACAACAGGATATTGCAAAATTCCTACGGAAACGGGAATTAGCGGGAAAATCCTTTTGTATGAAAAATCTAAACCGCTTAAGTTAGACGCTTGAAATTTAGCATGCAGGTACCTTAGTAAACTTAAAGCTTAGTTACAACAGGATATTGCAAAATTCCTACGGGAACAGGAATTAGCGGGAAAATCCTTTTGTATCAAAAATCTAAACCGCTTAAGTTAGACGCTTGAAATTTAGCATGCAGGTACCTTAGTAAACTTTAAGCTTAGTTACAACAGGATATTGCAAAATTCCTACGGGAACAGGAGTCAGCGGGAAAAATCATTTGTATGAAAAAATCTAAACCGCGTAAGATAGACGCTTGAAATTTGACATGCAGGTACCTTAGTAAACTTTAAGCTTAGTTACAACAGGATATTGCAAAATTCCCACGGGAACGGGAGTTAGCGGGAAATAACATTTGTATGAAAAAATCTAAACCGCGTAAGATAGACGCTTGAAATTTGGCATGCATGTACCTTAGTAAACTTAAAGCTTAGTTACAATAGGATATTCCCACGGGAACGGGAGTTAGCGGGAAAAACATTTGTATGAAAAAATCTAAACCGCGTAAGATAGATGAAGGGGGTAAAACGGGATCCACGCGTACGAAGTCGCGGGCGGCCGCTAGTAAATAATAAACTTCAAAATTGAAAATATCTTAGAATTAATAGTTCGCAGATTATCGTCCATAGCTTTACGTAGTTTGCAACTATGTAGGTAGCGCTGCCGCGCTGGTGCAGTGTAAATATTCATGAACAGTATGATATTCCAGGTGAAAATCCAATTAAACTAACTTTAAGTGTTATGTAAATAATGTAATGTACAAATTATTTCTCAGAAAAGTACAAAATACAATAGATAACGCATTAACATAGAAAGTATTTTTATTGCATGGTGAACAGGTAATTAGGGGCCGTCCATAAATTACGTCATCGATTTTTTCAGATTTTAGACCCCCCCCCCGTCAGTGAGTGACAAAATTAATTAACTTTGACCCGTTATAATTCTTAAACTACTGGTTCAAATTGAATGAAATTTTAAATATACCGTGTCTTTACAATGCCTGCATAGCTAATGAAAATTCAGCCTTCTAGTTTTATCCACAACGAAGTTACAGGCGGTCGAAAATGGCCTGAATTGCTTCGAGAAAAGGATGGTACGGCCGTGCCGCTTTTTTGCTCGACTTGGTGGCAAGATTTTATTAATGAAAAAAGATTTTAATTTTTCATATATCATGAAATATTTATTTTCATTACGACAGCTAAAATTTAAAAAACATCTGAAATTGTAGACCCATCACTTAAAATAGTGAAGTACACTATTGACAACAAAATGAACTACATAAAATTAACTAACTTGTTGGAAAATCTAGGTGAAGTAACTTGTTACATGTATTACTGCAATATTTTGTACGATTTCCTGCTGAAAGGTACTTACTGTATTACATAGTTACAGTTATCCAATAGGTAAATACATAACTCTTAGGTAAAAAAATAACTGACCGATTACAATGAACCCACGGTTTATCTTATCACTAGGAACATAATTAAAACTATCTCGAAAACAATATTCCGGTAAAAATTATCCGACGAAAGTTATTTATTCCAAAACATCACCAGTTGAAGTTATTTTAAAAGTGGTTGAATAATATACATTTATTTTAATATTATGGCTTTGTCACATTTTATGCGGTTAAGCCAAAGTATTAAGCGCAGCCTGCATCATGTATGATTACTGTAACCTGACCGCAGACCGCATCCAGTGTTACATGTCCTTATGAATGAACAAGTTGCACTCAAGTTGTAAAAATGCTAACTCTGAATGAAAAAATTCTAAAACTTATTAAATAGAACGATATAGGAGCAGTCGACAACACGGCAGATAAATACATTTTTGTTGCAAAATATCCAGTATTACAACGAGATAAGACACCACTGTGTTTAGCTTGATGTGCTGTCGTGTGTACTCTAACGCCCGTATTCACAAACATTACTATGAGGTCTCACAGTGCTCCTGGACGCACAGAGTGACAAATGAACCAATCACAAAGCTCTATTCAACGCTGTGCGTTCGATTTGCTGCTTCACTTAAGCAAGCAACGTTTGTGAATACGGGCGTAATACCTACATAATATTTAGGCCAATCATAGACTAAAGAACCTTGCCCAAGTGAAACTTCTAGGCCCCAAGTTTTGCCAACAATATAAAAATATAAAACAAATGGGGTCATAATACTCATAACATTAAAATGCCATTAATTTAGTTTGGAATGAACATTGTATTTTACCTGATGGTGATAAACTAACAAATTGTTACATTCATTTATGAAATTACGTCGAACATAATAATAATATTATTAAACATTATCCTATACATTAACGTCAACAAATAAAAGTGATTAACTACTAAAACAATACACAATCATTATAAATATAAAAGCATCATAATAGTGAATGCATAAATGCTAGCAAAATTTGCAACAGTGCTCATTGAAGATTAAGTAAATATTAGTACCTATAAATAAACTAAAACGAGGTAGGAACATAAATTCGTGCCTCATAATTACAAATTTTAAATGAATCCCTTTTTCATAAAACATAATAAGTATGAACAATTATTGCGGTAAATATTAATATAGATATTTTGGGCCGGGAGGATCCCATACTTCGCCAGCTTTTATACACAGCCAATATTTTTAACAAATCGTAGATATACAGGGTGTTAAGTAAATGGGTATATGAGCCGACACTAGCCCATGTTAATATGGGCACATATAAATGGTATGGTGAAGTCAGAAAATTTGATATCTTCATTTTAATTATTTTAATTTTCATACAAATCGGATTTTATAAAATGTATTTTTACCTAACACCCTATAAATATAACCTAGCAAGGAATATATCACACACGAAGATTTTTTATACCTTGGCAGCAAAAATAGTAGAATAAATCATATTATCCTGCCATACGATTATACAGACCTTTATTTGAATAACAATCACATTATATTGATATAGCGTAATTATTAGCCTCAAGTAGATCTTAAAGATAACGTAGATAATATTGTATTGTACCCCATATAATAATTGATTATGAATTCATTCATATCACAGCACACTACAGACGCAATGTATCGTATTAACTAAGCACACTTCACACAAATGCACACACCTGTGAACTATGTACTTTTAAAACATTAACAAAAGATATCGATCATAAAAATTCAATAAGTACTTATTAGTTACCTAGATAGAAAAAATATTTACTTTAATATAGAGAGTTATATTATGTGTAAACATATTAAGGGCTGATTTTTCAATCGTCAGTTATCTTTTATCTGAAGAATAAACTTGTCATTTTGACATATTTCCCATACTGAAACTGTCATGTGCCAAACTTATTCTTCAGTTAAAAGTTATCCGACGATTGAAAAATCAGCCCTAAATGTAATAAATAACAATTTACGATTCTTCAAACAAAATTTGAAAAATCTGCTTTAAGAATCGTATTTGAAAGGAGATGGCTAAATAATTGGGGTTTATTACGGAACTCTACAATAGCAGATTCTATCAATCTCTCTAAATTATGCACTTCAGTTTAGGAGCCTGTAGCTTAGCTACTACATATTAGTTTTAATATTATTTAATCAAAAACTAATTTTATAATACGTGGACAAAGTTGTAATTAACTACATATTTAGCTAACTCCCATGTTTCTTTATTTTATAAACCCTTGCACTTATTTTTCAGTTTTCGATAGGTACGTACACGGTAGGTAGGTACACAGTGCTAAAGCTTCTAATATTGTGTTGTCACTCGAAATATATTTAAAAAGCATCATAATTAATCGAATTTCATACATCGCTAAAAAGGACCAATTTTTATTCGATTTCATTATTAAAGTGAAAAAATAAATTATTGAGATTCTACATTCTAAATATTATGTCACTTTCAAATCTGTATTGTCAATTTTCTAAAAATATATTCTTATACATAATTTTTATGTAACATGTAGGTATGTATAACTTAATTTTCTTAAACATAAATATTTTTACTTATAAAATAAATTGGACTAAAACAAAATGGAATAGGAACTTCATCGGTAACTAGGTAAAATGGATATACGTAAATGTAATTAATTACTGGAAATATTTAATTAGATTCTCGTTGTAATTACATTATTTGCGTGCATGCACAGACTTTATCGCGAGGTTCTAATGAATATTTTTTGCATATTGACGTAAACTAACTTCTACGCAAATGCATTTAAAATCGTAAAACACATTAAAATTGTAAATATATGTATAACTCGTTGTTATCTCGCCGCATTTTAAACAAAATGCACCGTTTCACGCTCAACATAATTGTTTTTGTAATAAAAATAATAATAAAGTCATGTAGCTGCGTTCATAATAAAAATATACGTTGTATTAGCTTACCTAACAGTACTGTATAGGTAGGATAATAAAGATAAATGATTTGTTTCTCGATTAGGTCGTCACCGTAAAAAATAATTGACGATTTAATATTTCATGCAGTTCCACAACTATATCTTATATAGAACAATATTTGTCGTTAATTTCCACTCAGTTATACTGAATGATTTAGTAGAACATGATCGAATACCAAAAATTTCAGATTTTTCACTTTTTACTCCTAATAGGCACCAAACTTTGTTGATAAAATCTATCTAATTCTAATTTGTAACCAGCTTTAGCTTGAAAGATTATATGTATAGAATCAAATATAAAATATACCACCATCCTATAGTTTTAATCCTCATACAGCTGTTGTTATTAAGTCCATGAAACTGCGACTCATGTAATATTATAAATTATTGCCTGATTATTTCCTTCTTTGATGTTATAAGCCCGGTTGTTGTGCAGTCTTATTTCCAAGTAGAGGATCCGGTGAATTTCCTGTAATGATAAGAAATATAAACGTTATTCTATAGTTTTATGTAAAAGGAAATATAAAACCTAGGAAATATAAGTTCGAAACTCACCAACAGCCACGGAATCAAGATGCCCATTCGCATTTGAATTATTTTCCTGGATATTGTTAGTCCGATATAAACGGACAAAAAACATCAACGTAGCTCCTACTAATGGGGAGACACCAGCCAAAATAAAGGGAACAGTGTAAGATTTGTAGTAATCATAAATATGGCCAGCTACGGGCGGCCCAATCGACAAGGGGAATGCTGCAAGTCCTAACATACAACCAATAGCTTGGGCTGCACAGTTCCTGCCACACATCTCAAACGCTATTGGCCCAATCAAAGCAATAAAGGCACCGTCGAACAATCCCATACCCAAAGAAATTGCCACCAAGAAAGGGAAAGACTCAACAAAAGGTATAATGATAGTAAGTATGC
Organism: Ostrinia furnacalis; assembly: GCF_004193835.3. NCBI lineage: Eukaryota > Metazoa > Arthropoda > Insecta > Lepidoptera > Crambidae > Ostrinia > Ostrinia furnacalis. The sequence continues at coordinate 13,967 of NW_021135130.1, forward strand.
CAATAACGTAAAACGAAATTTGTTGCAACAATATTCTATCCATTCCCGGTTTATCTGCTAGATAACCAAACATGAGTCTCCCTATTCCCGAAGTAACTGCTATACATTGTAATGGTAGGTTTTTGTTACCTACGTCTACAAAACGTTTCTCGATGTAAGATTTGATGTACACATATGGGACAAAATAACCAAATAAGGCTACAGGCATGCACAATGCCCACATTCTGTACTTCTTGTTCTTCCAAATTTCGATGTTGACAATCGTTTTTAGCAAAGATTTAATGCTGTCGTCGTCCCTTATAGGCTTTTCAGCTGCCGTCAATGGAGTTGGGTTGAATAACAACCCACAAAGTGCTATACCGCACGAGAATAATGCCAAAAGTCTGAACATCCAGTCTAAGCCGTGATTTCTTATCATAACATCCATCACAACGGGAATGAAGACGGTGAAAATGGAACTGCCGATTGTGACAATGCCGTTTACAAGTCCTAGCTTCTTTTTGAAGTAGTGACCGAGGATGGCTAGAGACGGCGTGTACGCAAATGACGCTCCTAAGCCGTACATAATACCGTAGGTGAAACAAAGAGCGTCTATGTGATCAACGACGAAGGAACTGAAGAGTAGGCCAGCGGTGGCGATTGTGCCGCCAAGCACAGCGGTCAAACGGAGACCCATGAGGCCCGTCAGAACTCCTGAGAGCGGTGACAGGAAAAACGTAGTTCCCATAGCCAGCGTGCCCACCAAAGCTGGAAAACAAAAAAAACAGTTTATTTTAACTACATTAGCAATGCACCTATTTTTAACATTACATTCGTTAATAGACAGTCGTTACTTTACGAGCGACGTAGTTAACTTATCTTAACTGTCAGGAAATAAGTTATTGACATTATTCTGTGAACTATATCTTTGCTTTCAGAGTACGAATTAATTATCAACTTTGACTTTTTTTAAGCCATACAATTGAAATTGTAAGCTAATAAGCTCTACTTGGAGTATACTGACTGCTGGACACTCCAATGCCATCTTTGTGATATTTCAAAAGTGTAGTGTATCGAGGAGGTAGATAACAAGTTATGTGCTATAATAATAAATATTTGATTGATGATATGATTTTATCGCCGTAGATTTATAGCATAATTACAAGGTTGTGTATACACTGCTTTATAACTAACTAAATATGTTTTAGAACACATCTTTCGTTACCCATATCACGTTTTACCTAATATTTATTATTGCTACGACTACAACATTAATTGTATTATTTAATACCTAACCTATTTCATAAGTGAAAGAGTATATTTCTGTGAAGCCAGAAGTTCTAAATTTGTGACCGACAGACAGTTTTCAAACGACACACAATGTCTCGTAATTTAATCAGGTCACCACGTCGCCTACCACCAGAAGATAGATCTTTCCGCATTGAACGTGGTGGGGCATGCAGAAATGTTATTATTTAACTTTAGATGCGGCTTCATCTACGTCATAGGATATTCTCGCAACTGACGTAAAATTGACTAAAACGGTTTCAATAAAAGAATAAGGTTTCATCGGCAATTACAAAAAAACACTCTTCAGAAAAATTATATTTGTATTTACGAGTAAGAAGTAAGTAAGTAAGTCAATCATAGACCTAATTTAGGATTAATTTAAAACATGTTTTTAAAACAAGAGAAATCCTTTGTAGAGTATGTAAAATCTTAATAAAATTCTTAATATCGGTTATCGCATATTATCGTGTTTATATTTTGAAATAAAACAAAATTACTATCACTGCATAGTGATGAACGATTAAGGCACTGTATAAGTGCAGTAATTAACTAATTTTGTTATCTAATAGGTACATAAACATATTTTAGTTATAACCGATATTTTTCAACTAATTAAAATTTAAAAATAGGCTAACAACTCCAGGTCATGGATGTGGGCAATGATTAAGTTTGTAATATTTTATGATTGTTGTTTTTAAGTTTGATTTTAAACTAAAGTAATAAGTACAGTTAATTAGGCATTAGTAACTCTGTATTAAAGATATGCAACTCCATTATTAATTTCGTTAATGTTCAATCAATAACGGTATACACCACGCAATTACAAGAATTAACAATTTGACACCCACATGGCTCCTATTTATGATATTGTAATACGATAGTCATGCAGCAGCATAGAAAATTGATTATTCAGAAGTTTTGAGATTGAATAGGCAAGTCACGTGTCATTTGTCCATCCTGAAGTCGAGTAAAAGAATCATCAAAATTGACGAAGGCCAAGGTACAAACGACAATGCGTAAAAAGAATAATGGAGTAATGGACGTAACAAATCGACCTTCGGCGCGGGCGCCGGCCGGCTCTCAGACGGCGCCCGATGTCTATTGCAATAAATGAACGTGACATTTTTTTACAATCCAACTAGGTAATCATTACTTCTTTACGTTGACATCTTGCCGTTATTGTTTAAAACTTAAAAGCTCAAGATTGGCAGCAACAAGGTATAGCGGGTAGAGATGGGGACGAATTTGTGTTCGTCGGCTTATAAAAGTTGAAAAAGTTTTGTTTGTTTCTTAAAAAATACATTTTAGTATTTTTGCAAAAATATTTGGCAAAAATGTTGGAATGAAAAGGTATGTTATAACAATCATCTCTCATCCTACATGTATAGCTATGTCTTTTGTGGTTATCATAATTTAACTTATTAATGTTTATGAACTAATTGGACCTTATCAGTGCATGCATATCCAGTTGCGCTTTATCGGCGCCGGCGCCGCCTGCTCTTAAACAATTAGACCTTTAGTCTAAATTCCATATTAAGTCAATGGTTAACATTGATAGACAAAATCTTAACATTCGGAGATAATATTTTAATCGTTCCTTTTATGCTCGTTTTTATTGACTCCTAAACTTTTTGAATTTTTAGATAAAAGTATCTTATAAAAACTTAAGAAAGGTTTGAATCTTGCCACGTTTCAAGACATCCAATCCATTATTTTGGTAGTCAGCTCTATCACATAAATTGGGACAAATGACGATTGCACTTCAATTGAGTTCCAGTTAGTCCAGAATTCTCGAAAGAGTAATTTAAACATTAGTACAAGTACTTGGGTAATTGTCTCGTAGACCTAACGGCCCATGCGGTTAAAAACTTACTGGTTCGAATCCCTGAGGGGGGTTATGAGTGTGACTAATTTGCGTTATTGTAATTTCTATGGATTCTTTTACCGACGTCATAATGCAAGCTTAATTTGGACCTTAATATAACTTGTGAGATGTTTGAAGAAGCGTTCACACTCGCAATACTTCGCAAGATTCCTGGAAGTCACATTTTCGGTAGGTATTATCCTGTCTGTTCTAGGATGGATTTTGGATTTTGGTGTAAAGAACTGAACTGCTGATACTGAAGCCATTTATTTACGCGATTATGAATAAAAACATCCTACTTACTATCATAATCGTAAAACTTGGTGTCAATGAGTTCAAACATTTATCTTTTTGGTATCTTAATTCAATGGTAGCGTAAATATACAAATAATCATAGCGAACTTTAGGTACTGGCGTTTAAAAAACAAAGACTTATGAAAAACAAACTGTTCAAAATAAATTACAAGATGCTCGTTTCTGTAACGAGTTTTTTATTATGATCTTTGCTTGTTTTCCTAACATTCTGGAGGTTAAAGGATAATGACGTTATTGCAATAGGTAAGTAGGTTCCTCAAATATGTGTTAAAATATGTATATTACCTACATACGTTTGACGTAAACAGGTACACCAATTACCTTAAAAACTAGATACTGCACTGCACTCCAGCTAGATTAATTAGAATCTTTTCAAATATAATTAACGTGACAGATTTTGATTTTGTATGGAGACTAGCACAGGCCTCAGAGAAAAACGAGAAACTTATTTTGATGAAATTTGGCATAGAGATAGTTTGAGTCCTGGGAATGGACATAGGATAGGTAGTTTTTATCCCGGTTTTTGAAAGAGGGACTCGCGCGATAGTCTTTCTGTGACAGACAAAATTCCAAGCAGGCGAAGCCGTGGGCGGAAAGCTAGTGATATAAATTGTTCTATCTGCGTCGAATAGTAATAGGACATTGTATGACCGCCGCACCGGGTTGGTTTACCATTACCTATGTTACCTAGGTACATAGGTTCAAGATTGTGGTTTACTACAAAATGGCGATGATTAAAGCAGAATATTGTACCTATAAGTAATATAATAAGTGTCGTACTTTAACTTTCCTCAAGATACAATTAACAATCGAACGAAATCTAAAGAATAATTTATGACTGGTTCATAAATAATAGTAGTTAATTTATATACATTTATATGCTCCAGATAAGACCAACAATCATGGTCGTAAGCAAATACTTTGCAAAGTTATGTGATTTTTTTTCTTAATTAAAATATGTTTGAATTTAAAAGAGGACACTTTTAAGTCATTGTTTAACGATTATGATATTTTATACAAAGACAGTAGTGCCTCTTTTCTGTGATGCGGATTTCGGCTCACGTGCGGTTCTGGTACGCATGCGGGTTGCCCGCATTTTATTATTTCACTAGCTTTCCGCCCGCGGCTTCGCGCGCGTGGTCTACATTATCTACATATTTTACGGAACCCTATTTTTTTCCAAAATAAAATTTAGCCTATGTTAGGTACTCGTGGATAATGTAGCTTTCGAATGGTGAAAGAATTTTTAAAAACGGTCCAGTAGTTTTTGAGCCTATTCATTACAACCAAACAAACAAAGTTTTCCTCTTTATAATATTAGTGTAGACATGTTTTCCCGTTATGCGGGCTTCCTGCATTACATTTACATGCCAATATCTTGGTAAAACATGTTGTACCTATCACCTGTTAAAACTGTAAGACCAAATCATGTTGCTTTGTAATATGTTTTCACACATGTTTATGTAAATAAATATCTTTATCTTTATCTGCAACCAGCAGCGTGATTATATACCAAATACGAACGCGTGCCGAAATTTGCATCATAGGAAAAAAGCACTAATAAATTAAAAAGTTTCACATGAAAACTTTGAATTTCAAGAAGGTAAAAAGAATTACTTTCTCTCAAAATTTATTGTTGGAGGTAAGTACCTACCTCTAGGAATGTAAATTATAGATAATAGTTAATTACAAAAATCTATTTAACAGGTAATTACAGTTGTTAAAAGTGCTGTTTGCTGTACTGGCTATACCTATGAATTTAATTACTTGTCACATACTTATATGTAGATAACTATTGATTGTTTATTTTATTTTGTACATTTAAATACTAGTTAAATGAAATATTTTCTCCTAGTTATAACAATATTATCATGGCACAGAATGAAATAAGTGATTTTCCTTAAATCCAACGCCTACTTTGTACCTTTGTCAGTCGAACATTTTTATCATATCATTTAAATAAATGTAACAGACGGCTGTTTAAAATAATTGCCATACAGTTTCAGATAAGAACACTGTAAAGAGGACATGACTTGATGCACATAACACACAATATTATATGCTTTGAGTATAGATTGTTTCATTATCAGTGCAAGTATTAGATGTGAAACTTAAGATGTATTAGAGTTAAGAAAGGTTGTATTTTGTTACTGATTGTGTTCCTTAAATAAATAAGTAATTTTATCAAAAATTAAACTAATGAAGAGTTAATAAAGTTATAATGACAGGATCCTATAATAAAGTATCTTATTAACAATCAAACAACAATTAATATAAAATAATTTGAATACAGGTTAAAAGAATTTTAGAATATTAATCTTCATCATTTGTTTTTTAATTTAATGATGCAATACTTAGGTACTTTGAAAAGTTAACTGTGTCAATCATTTATCTTCTTTAACATACTAAACTTTAAAATGATGATTAATATTACTGAACAGGAATGGTTTAACAGTTTTAAATTAATGGCAATTTGATTTTTTCAATAAATATTCAGAAATTTCTCTAATGTAAGGAACACTCTATATTACATCATTGTTATCATACAAACCAAGCTTCATTTTCAGGTCAGTCACTTATAGTCAACAATTGGTGCTCAATTCCAAAAGGAGTAAGCAGTTTTATGGGTAGGGTTAATACAATGATTAATTACACTATTTTTAAAGATAAAAATGAAAAGAATATACTTACATGCGCGACTCTCGGCGTTTGGTATGTTTGCATCTTTCAGTTTTCTTTCAAGTTCAGGGTATATTACGCTGTAAGAATTTATAACGCCAAATAATAGCCCATTCGTAAGAAAAGAGCCAACCATTACAGCATATGCTCTAAATCCTCCATCTGGAGGCCCTCTCTTAGAAGCATGGTTAGGGTTTCCATTAACTTCAGTCTTTTGACTCCCACCAAGCAAGTCCGTGGCTTCCCTTGGCTCAAATTCCATTTTCTCTAACATCACCGATGTTTATTTTTGAGCTGTTAGTTGATACTCTTCCGCTGATAATACACGTGCTTCAAAATCTATTGTCAAGAAGTTAATTCACAGTTAAGATAAGGCATTATTCAACATTCTAATAATGAATGGCTAGATATTCCGCAGATAGTCACTTATCAGCTGTTTTTGAAGCACAGAAGTAATCAAAACTAATTGATAACTTAACGATTAGAGCCGCGTAACAATTTACTAACGCTACAGTAGTATCACGCGGCTGTCGAACTACTAACTACTAACTAAAGTAAAATTAAACCAAGTGACTTTTTGCTTGAATAAAAAAAGAGGCGAGTTTGAACGAGGAAGGATCCTTCCTGCCTGCTGTGACAGTGACAGTTAGGCTGTCAATGTCAGCTGAGATTGGGGGAGTTTAGCCGAAAATAGCGCTAGCTAGCGCTAGTAAAAAAATGGCGTCCTTTTAACGGTAAGTGCTATCACTGCAAAAAATTTATAGGAAAACGTTACTTTTAAAGTTAGCAAACGTGTCCTCGCCGAAAACCATGCTAAAGTTTTCGTTGGTTGCCATGGCGATCGCCATTTTGCTAACAATTTCTAACAAGCGCTATTTTCGGCCAAACGCCCCCAAACATAGTGATGTTGGTATGTTACAAATAAAACCGATTCGATTAACCGCTTATGTGCTGGCAATGCTGGCATACATTTTAAATCTCATCCAAATCAAATTGTTTTTATGTAATACTAGCTGACCCGGCGAACTTTGTTCCGCCTTAATGGCAATAAATAAGCAGACATTTTTTTTAATTTCGAACGGGATAAAAAGTATCCTATGTCCTTCTCCTGGCTCTAAACTACCTCCCTGACAATTTTCAGCTAAATCGGTTCAGCCGTTCTTGAGTTATAAGTGGAGTAACTAACACGACTTTCTTTTATATATATAGATTTAAAAATGTGCTCATATTAATAATATCGTTACTATACCCAAATGCCCATCAAGAGTATATTACCTTACATCAATACATATTATTATTATGAAAAGAATTTTGTAGTTAAATTCGAGTCTTCATCACGTATTTTGCCCTACACAACCAACAAAAACATATCAAGATTCAACAAAATTGCCTAGAAAAATTATTGAATGTTGACATGTTTTTGTTGATTGTGTGGGGCAAAACACGGACTAGACACCGGACTTAAAAGACAACTGACAAGTGAGTAAAGGACTACCGATTAGCAAAATTTAGTTTCCAAGAGTATTGTTTTCGCCGAGATCTACCTCAATTAACCGGTACTATGACCATGACTATGACTACATGTTTCGTACTTCGCACCTCACTAGTTGACGTTTAGTGTCAACGTCACCATGACTGTCTGTCTGTCACCATCTGTCACTCTCAGTACCCAGCTGTTTTTTTTTGCTGTATGGTGCTGACGTCGTACATATTTATTAATTTATTCTATTAAATAAATTATTACGTTACATTTTGTCATTAAGTTACTGTTAACGCTAATTGTGTGACTTAACCAGACAGCTGAAAATATAAAAGGGTAACCTTCAAAAAATCAAATCTAGTCTACTAATTATTTTCATCATACAAAACTAATTTCTGAATTTATTACTCAATATTATACGAATACCTTTTCGATTTCAGCTTAATCATGGCTCCCTCGACTGATTGGGATGAAATAAAACGATTAGCAGCGGATTTTCAAAAAGCTCAATTAAGCTCTACTGCCCAGAGGTAGGTTCAATTCCATACTTAGTCTAAATACTTAGTTCCTTTTCAATCGGATGAACTCTGCATACATCTTATAATATTAACAAATGCTTAAAATATGATTTTTGTTTACTTAAATATTTCTTACAGGTTATCAGAAAGAAATTGTGTGGAGATTGTAACAAAACTGATAGAGTTAAAACTCATTGATGTTATTTTTACTACTGACGGGAAAGAATATTTGACGTCTCAGCAGCTTACAAAGGAGATAAAAGATGAACTTTATGTGCATGGTGGTAGAATCAACACTGTAGACCTAGCTAAAGAATTAAGTGTTGATTTAAATCAAATCAATGCAAGTGTTGCAGATATTGTCAAAGGAAAAGAAGTTCAGCTAGTGTCTGGCTATTTAATTGCTAATTATTATCTTGAAAAAATTGCAAGGGAGATAAATGAAAAATTACAATTACAAGGTCAAATATCAGTAGGAGAGTTAACTTTACAATATGATTTGCCTGCTGAATTACTTCAACATAATGTGCTTGAAAAATATCTGGGAAAAATAATTATTGGCAAACAAGATTCTTCAGAGCCGAGGACTTTCTATACGGAAGAGTATATTACAAGAACTAAAGCGAAGATCCGTGGAGCCTTGATGGGTTTGTTGAAGCCGACCCCTGTTGCGGTTATAATTAATCACTGCAATCTGGCTGATCGCTTGTTTATGTCGTTGTTTGACCAGTTGAATGCACCTGGAGTCTTGACGGGACGACAGGCGGGTGCTTTGTATGTGCCATCTTGTTACACTAAATCACAAAACGACTGGGTGGTCAGTTTTTACAAACAAAACAACTATTTGGAATATGATGCTCTGTCCAGGTTGGGAATATCAGACCCCAAAGGCTATGTGAAGAGGATTTTTACAAATGAAAACTTAACATTTCTTAGCACCTGTGCAATTGGTGCCCAGATTATGCAGCAGTTAGAGACTGCGCTGGAAGAATGCATAGCATCGAAAAGTTACTTAGATGTAGTTTCTTTATTACCTTCTGTCTTATCTAGTACAGATATTGAAAATGTTCTAGACACACTTTTGAAGAATAATTCGAAGTCGACTACTTTGTTTGACAATACTGGTAAGTAAATATAAGTTATCAATTACATAATAATATACTAGTATATTAAACAAAGCTGGTAATCATTACATTTTTTTGCAGTATTTAGTAACAGCTACATTGAAAGTTTGAAGCAAAGTTGTATGTCAGTGACACAGAAAAAAGCTGAAGAGGTTGTTAAATCTGGGAAGTACCAACAGTTCTTTTTGGAAAAACAACTCAGTAAATCTTCTGAGAATAGTCACAGTCATGTGGATCAAAAAGCAGAGAGACGGGAAGAGCGAAGAAGGAAAGCAGCATCAGGAAAAGCTGGTGGTGGCAGCCAGGGTCGGGAAACCAAAACTAAAGCCGTCAAGAAACATCAAAGATCATCTAAACATGCAGCTAACGATTCTGACTCAGATGACGCATCTAACGTGGCTAAAAAATCGGAAACTACTCTAGACATCATCACTGTTGATGATGTAGAGAGCATAATCAAAGAAACATTAGAAAACGAAGGCCTTGATGATTTAATTACGCCAATTGCAGAATATCTTCAAGGGTAAGCCAACAATAAACATCATAATTTTAATAAACTTATCAGAGGTCAGAGGTAATATTTTAATTTTGACTTAAATAGAAAGACACGGGTCTTAACGCGACATTTATTAATGAGTTACATTAAGTACTCACGGCTATTCTATTTAAGTCGAAATGGAACGAGAAAATTAAAAATCTTATATTTTAATATTGTCAATTTTTATTCCAGGAGCCTTAATCAAACTGCTTTGTCAATAGCAAAGGAAACTGCAGAAAAACTTCTCCAAGATGCCAGCCAGAACAGAAAGCAGACTCACACTTCTACTCAAGATAAAATCAACATTTTAGTGAATGATATAAAGCTGTATGAAAAGGGATTGAAATCATTCCCACCTGATCAACAAACCCAATTCATAAAGTATCTTTTAAAGAGCTTAGGTGGCGACATTCTCGCTGAATTCTGTAAATATGCAGCCAATCAATGCAACCTGTCTGTTCAAGTTGATGTGCTCTCAGTGGAACAAAGGAATAAGATTCTAAAAGACCTGTCAGATGAATACAAGAAGCCATTGTCGGCATTGAATGCTACACTCTCTGAACAGAACATTGAGTTGTTCTATCAAGCTATTGATGTGTGTCTCTCAGCATGTGGCATGATTTTGAAGAAAGTGGACAAGAAGAAGGACAAGTAAGTGGAATATTGCTTTATGAACACTTAAATCTACTTTTAGACTCAAGTACACAGAAATAATAGTTCACCTAATGCTAAAACTTACATGGATATGCACCTGAATGCAGGCAGCATAGGAACGGCCATTGTAGAAACCTTTGAGGGAGGCATTTGTCTAGCAATGGACGTCTTCTGATTGAAATAGTAATGCCAAAATTACGGTCTTTAGCTATAAATCTGTAGTAGATACTTGACTGTGTATGCTTTTGCATGTTTGATTAATGAGTATATTTTTTACAGGCTACTGATACAAAATCACAGAGAAAAACTGATAGCAGAGCTAGAAAATTGCGATGATCCAGCCCTTAGCCTGCATATAGCCGTGCTGGCGATATTCACCATCGTGACTCAAAATATGCTGCACGCGTCCGGGAGACAAGTGCCTGCTATAGTGGCGCTCCTGAAGACGCACGTCAAAGAAGAACATTTTGAACACTTGCAGCAGTGCCAAGGTTAGTTTAATGAAGATTGCTTTTTTGTTGAGGTTTATCACTTTCTTAATCTTACCTGTGTTAAAGATTGCAAAAATGCTGCATTGGATTCATTGTATGTTTTTCCTAATTTTTTTTCTCTCTTTTAAGTCTTGTCCCAGTCTAATAATAATTGTTAGTTCTTATTTTCTGCCTCGAAAATATTCGTGGCTCCCAAAACTTCCAGCTGCCGAAGTTCAAAACTGAATCAAATGGAAACGACATTCGACTCAAGACATGTCGACAGTAATTATTTTAGCGGGTAGTTTATCATTTCGATACGGACATGTCCTGACTACCCTGCCTGCCCCCTAGGCCCGTGGCCCCTTCGTGACAGTTTTAATTCTCTTTTATAATGCGAACAGCTAGGGACTGGAATTCGCTGCCTGCTGCTGTCTTTCCCGAACATTATAATCCGGGCCTCTTTAAAGGCGAGATTGAATTGGCAAATATGTACCTACCATCCTAGACTAGCGGTAACTTTAGAACTAAAGTTCGTCTAGCGATTACCTAATAAACTACAGTTCCCTCCGTGAAGCGATTGCTAAATTGAATTTGTCACTAAAATATTCTGTGACGAATGTTACGAAATTCGGTAACGATTTTGATAAAATAAAGTCGTACGCAATATTACGAATTAAAATCTATAACGAAGGTCTGTTTCTAATTTCTTGAATGTTATATTTCAGAATTGGTTACTAAATATCTTATTGCATCTGACGAAGAGAAAACTGATGTCGAGGACAAACTAAAGGAACTGCTGCCTGCCCTGAAGAATACGGTCCAAGAGATTAAAAAGCAAAAGTGAGATTTATACCCGTATGTATATAAAGAGACATTATTTTATTTACTCAAGCCTATGTATATTTTATCTTACAATAAAATGGATTTTGGTATAAAAAATATTGAATTATTTTTAATTGCCATCCTATGGCTCCAAATAAGTAGTAGAAGTAAGATGAGAATTAGTAAACTCAATATCATTTATAAGTACCATCGGCAACAGTTTTAACTATCCATTGCCTGTCATGTCGTCTCGTTCTATCGCAAAGATTCCCCATTTGATGAGAGCGAGAGCAAAAACGGAAATGGATAGTTAACAATGTGGCCGTGTGTACATATTTAATCGATTTTATTAATTAATTTATTTATTTATTTAGGAAAACCAGGTACCTAATCAATGCCATAAAAATATTTTTTTATGACACTATTAAAATTATTTTTATTACGCAGTCTGTTGGTCTAAAAAAACGTACATTTAAATTATGTATGAGTTCAAAGAGCACAAAAAGTATGTAGGTAAATACATTAATCATTTCTGTGATAGGACCAATGATAATAGGGCAAGGCCCTTTTCGAGTTCCAAACAAAAGTTAACTTGATCTTTATCAAGCCAACTTTTGTCATTTCATTTGATTCGTTGTTTTAATTGTTATGAATGGTTTTAGTGTTTACGTAAATATAAACTACAAATTCGAATTGTTGGTTGTTTTCTAATTGAACTTTTTGTTCAAACAAATTATGAATACTTGATATAGATTGATACGTAAATGAAACACTTCTTTCATCTGGCTGAGGCATTTATTAACATTTATTTTTGTTTTTCAATTTTTTATCTTAATACAACATACATAGTAATTAACAATACATAATAAATAGTCCAAAAGTATATTACGCCTACAAAATAGCGTAGTCGTTATAAGATTATCGCCATATGAGTTGCCTGCACATATTCAGCGTATGCAACCCATCAGTGACACGGTCGAAAACTGGGAATATAACCGAGAGAGTTGGTGTTATACGAGTGGGAGCGGCCCTGCGGCCCGCGGCTCGCGGCCGCCCCCGAGCATTCGTCCAGCGCTCGGCCGAGCGTTCGCCCGAGCGCGCCGAGCGGTCTGTTGCCGTCTGCACTACAAATGACAAGATTGCGCGTGAGATTGTCTAGTTTCCAACAACTTACCAGTTTGTGCGGTCAGAAAAGTTAAATATGTTATTTTTGGCAAAACGTAACATTTGAGAAAATATACCTATTTTAAATCTCTATCTAGTGGTAATGAATTAAATATATGTATCTACAAAAATAGTTTGCATTTTTAAATAATATCATCAAGGAAAACGGCAGAAGTTGCGGTTTCTTCAGGAAAATGCTTTACATATATTTAATTTTGACAGCGGAAAAATTTTACGAAAATTTTGTGTGATTCTATAATTGACCAAATTAAATTATTTGTGTTTTAATTACTACAAGTGTGACATCTAAAAATATTACTCTTCAACAGTAAAGTTAGTTGAAGTACTTAAGTTCTCTCCCATTTGAGCGAGATTGTTAGGTAGGTATAAGTACAGTTATGAATTTATGACAAATAGATATTATTACATTATGTAATTTGAACTGGGTTCGGAAGATCTAATGAGCTTTCTTCCACCTCTTACAGCAGAGATGTAGTTAGGCATCCTTCCAATCGCAATACGTTGCGAGTTATAAAAGTGACTAGAAACGATTTATTTTATAAATACTCGATACGTGTAGAGAAATTGTGCTCATAGTCTGTGCTTACATATTATATTGTAACAATAATTAGATAAATATAATAGTGAGGGTGTGCGATGAAAGTGCGTGGTCGCGGCGCGCGCGCCGGACGATAGCGACGTAATCTACCTACACATAGGTACAATACATACGTACACAAATTGACTGAAACGGCGAAACATTACGAAAGCAACGGGAACAGTAATCTATAATCGCTTTAACAAATACATATTATGCTTCTCTCGAATACGCAAATAACCCTGGAGATGTCCGAAAGCCCAAACAGATAATACGTTCAGTCCGTATTTAATACAGACTTACAACTGTAGATACATAATTATAATATAATATATAAATTAATAATAATCACATTGATAGGTACATAGTCTATTCTCGAGATCGTGATTTGCGTCTTAACCTATAGTATTTAAAATATCACAATAAATTGCTGTGCACATACGAAACAGGCAAATTTTGAGTGCAATTACATTAATGTATTATAATAGCGTTACTCTCCTCCCTAATAAAACATTTACACTTAGAAAATAATACACGTCATACCACATAACGAGAAGATAACACGCGCACGAATGATGTGTGATGATGAACGATAGTCGCCGAAGTCTGAGGTCCGAGTGGCTAAACGTGTAATCCCACACAACGGAATAACGAAAACTACTATCATGATCTCAATTTAGTACAGAATAAAATATGTTTTTGACATTTAAATGATAAATTAATACTGAAAACTTATTTTAAATAAAAGAATCTCTTGGTATTGATACGTGCATAAATTATTGATTACATATTCATGGTTAAGTTAACGGGATTCCTCGGGACAAATTGTACGATACTTTCAAAATAATAATTAATTAATTATCAAGGAGATCAAATTAAAAATGGCAAACTTCTATCTATTTCTACAAAACCACTGGAACGGCGATAAGTCTTGCAAGAGATTAACATCAAAGCAGCCTACTTGAATTTACGTAATTTGAGAAATTAATAGTTTTATAATAACGGTGATTTTACTTGTCGGGAAATTTCGAATTTCATAAATACCGCAGAGTCTGATGGCTCAAGAACTCACGTTCTAACAGACTAAAGCGGTGTTTATCCGGTATTAGTCATCTTTATATTGTGTAACCTTCTATTGGATGTATGCGACTTTATAAACTTAACTTACTAGCCATTGCTTTGATGTGCCTCCGGAATCTCTAACACGAGCTATCAGCACTATTAAACGTTCACATCCACTTCTTATCCAATAATATAATTTCATGACCAAATGAGATCCATGTAATCTACCGCTATAAAATATGGGTGCTGTTAAATTATACTAATTAATTTTAATAAATGCAGTAATTTTGTGCAATTTGGTTATAGTATCAAGAAAACAATAATGCTGAGACAAATATTTTCTAATTCATACATTAATCTAAATTCCAAGAATATAATAATTTTGTTATACATTTATAGACAATGTCTCTATCCTCTATCATCTACACACCTATTCTACTAATGTTTTAGGTGGTTATCCACACTAATAATATATCTAAGCTTATTTTTTATAATATAATTTTAGTAATAATATGCCTTAAATTTATTTACTTGCGGATGTGAACATTAATAGGTGTTCCTTATTTAAAATAATGCTAGTATTTAATTGGTGACTAAAATACTAAATTAGCAGATTGAAATTAATTGTATACGGGTAAGTTAATAATTTATACACTATGCTGAAAAAAAAATCTCTATAAAAATGAGCTTAGGCAAAGTAGTTTTTAAGACAGTTTAAATTATCCTTCTTTATGTTCTTTGGTAGTGTTGTATTTCAATTACTGATTTTGTAAGAAGGTGTAAAAATCACAATATTTTTCAAATCAATACCAATAAATTCTTTTAAAAAAACTGAATTTAAATTATAATATCAGGGGCCATGGTCTTAAATAAATGTGCGTGTAATAATGTATGAGTGATTACATAATATGGCCTGCGTGGATTTAAAAATAATTAGCTTGTAGAAAAACGACAAAGACGTACATATACTGAACTAGCCAAATAAACAATCAGTAGAAAAACAATAAGTAGGAACTGATTACTGACTAGAGCCGGCACATAGCTGTTCAGACTTTTTCGGCACTCGACAACAATGATCACTTTCAGTCAAAACTCTAACTTTGTGCTAATTGTACGAAAAGTTACAACGAATGTTCTTATTACTTTAATAGATACAATATGTCTAAATAAATAAATGAATTTTATAGTACATATTATGGATTAACATTTTAACAATAATAGCTGCCTATATTTGAGATTTTATGTTATGTTAAAATATATTAAATGCTCTCCTTACACAAGCGTTTTCCACAAAACAATGTTGAAGTGCCCGTACCAAGGAATGAAAGACTTCAGCGGCCGCTTGAGGTCCGAGTGCCCAGAAGGCGCAGCTCTTCAAGTATAGGCCGAATAGTTAACTAAATAAATTACAAATTAATACAATATACCTATGTACACATTCTTAGAGTTCTCTTATTTTATTTTACAACCCTCATCATAATAAGGAATATCGTAACTTAATATAGTCATACATAAAGTGAATAAATATTTCAACAAACGGATATAAACATTTATGTTTCGTCAAATGAAGAACTATTAATCTAAAATATTTATGTATATGTTCTACGACTAACAATGTCGACTACCAGTCTCACATTTTAGTTAATAAGTGCTAGAAGGTACGAAATACTTGGAAAATAAATCAGCTGCGGAAAGGTTTAATCGGGACGAAACCAGATCGCACGCATCACTTCGTTAGTTTCAACGCATACGCATCGGAGCTGTCGCGACTGTTCGCTGCCTGAAACCTTACACTACACTTTATGTGGTCATGGTTTTGGCGTATGCTGCACCACTACTTGATATGTTTCATTACGTTCAACGCGTCTACGTGTATCTTTCCTGGTTGCGTCCGAGTGTGTTCAGAGTGGGATTTCGCAGCTAGCACTGATCGCGGGAGAGCACTTGTACCGGTCGATCGAGTGTCAATTCATAATCATAGGGTCCGTGTGGAACTAGCGGAATGTTGGAGCACTAGAGGGTCGGGGTCCTGGGTCGGTCCTTAGCGGCCGCGCGCCCACCGGAGCAGCGCGTCGGCCAGGACGTCTAGGTGGGCCTTCGTCTGAAACAGAAACCAATTAAAATTCAATAACAAACGAGAAATGAGAGCCTTTATTTAGTCTCAGTCTAAAATTTACGTCTATAAGTTATAACTCTTGTTGTTGAACGAAGGAAAGCAATCTAGGTTATGCGTAGGCGGATCAACGAGCGCTATAAGAAAGGCAAAGTGATTTCCTTCGATTATTATGTAATATTACAAGTTATTAATAGTAGTTAATTAATTTTTAATTTGACTCTACAGACAAAGTAGGCGTTGAAGTAGTTAACTCTTACTAAGAAAATTGTATTTCAAATTCTTAGGTATAATTCGACGTAGGTACCTACCTACGTTAATGTTGTTTTGAATCGACCTTCACAAAGTAGTGAACTTTTAATGGACCGGATATTTGATAAGGTTATGAATCGGAAGCTTGAAACCAGCAGGCGGCCATTATCCCCTCACCTCTAAAACCACCGAGTCCTGGGTTTGGCAGCGGTAAGTTTCCGGTATCAAGTTGCACAGGTTATCTTACTGCCAAGCTTAATGGCATGTGATTTATTAATGATGAAAATGGATAGTTACCGAATACCAATTCGTAGGCGTCTGCTGGATGGATTAAATGAATCAGATCAGACTTAACACACAGACGGAATAGCTAGCTGACTATAATACATTCAGATGTAAGTAATGCACTGAGCTGTCGATCGAGGGTAGTTAGATGTCTATGGAGGCTCATTAAGCCTACTACTAGTAAAGAGAAATTTCAGGCAGACGGCTGGCTTTTAAGCCTTTGCAAAATGGAAGTAGGATTACGAAAATGTGAAAATATGCTTTCTTTCCTGAAGTGAATGTTAGATACCTATCTAATGCTAGTTCTGTCTTTAAAATACTCGTAAGTATCTAACACATGATTTTTCGAAATAAAGAATCAAGTAAGACGTGAACTCGTGTAATTTCAGCAGGTTTTACCTAGGTATCAGTAGGTAGTTGTACCCAGCGTCACAGTCGAAAAATCATGTTCGACGAATGATTAAAATAAATAAATAATAAATAAATAAATAAATCTTTGGACAATTACCAAATAGCAAAGTGGCGATGTCTTTATCTACTAAGTATGTGATGGTAAAACATTTAGTTCACGTCTTTAGAACCTGGCAATTTTTCCACCATCGAAAGCCGAATCACATTGAGAATTTAAGATCCAACTGTATTTGGTGTATTTTCAATCGCAAAGAAAAGTAGGTATTGTTTACGATACTGAGACTTCATTCTGTTTGCGTAGATTTTTATCGTACAAAAATTGCTTTGTTCCAATGGCGTCAGCTGCAAGTGATGGAAAGGTAAACGTACCGTTTTGTAGAACATACAGGCCTGCCGGTCTTCATCCTCGCCGCTGGGGCAGTCGATGAACCCGTCGCAGAGCACGTGGTCATCAATGCAGCGGTACCGGCCCTGCCGGTCCGGCGTGGGGCACGCGAACCGCTCCATGCCGTCCGCGGCTGGTGGGCACTCTGGAAACAAAAAAAAAGATTAAAATCTACAATTCTTAACATTTAAGCTTGTGTCGTAATACTTTCACTGAAATTAAGTCTCTGCAGACAACACTTTTTATAGGCTTCTAATTTATATGACAAAATGGCCAAATCCACAAAAACACAATCGTCGTAATTCGTACCTACTTACTTCCATAGCCCGTTAAACTATCGGCCGTCAAAAACCTGTAATCTGCGGGGACTTACTGCATAACATCGATGAATTAGTGTTAAAAAATTGGGGCTCTGAAAAATAATTTATTTTCAAAATGGCAGTCTAGACGAAAATTAAATAATTTTGAGAACCAGTCTATGTCGTAAACTTTTTAGCTCACATTCTTCTGTAGCGCTACTATTGCTAAGAGTTACTATTGGAAACTTGTATTGGTTTACTACAATCGATAGCATATTTAAAGCATCGAATAGTTTTTGAAAAAACTACACAGGTTAACTTGAAAGTTTACTTTACTCGCTATCGATAGTTTGTGTAGTTTTTGTGCTGTCATGTCAGCAAACACATTGACGTATTCGACTTCATACTCAATGAATCTGCTGTTATTTTACTATATTTTTCGTTATGGACTGTGAATGGGTTAAACCGGGGCGCCCTGAGGCGTTGCGAGGCCACGCTTGAGGCGTCGCGAGACTTATGCCTACCTAATCGTAGCAAGAGTCAATGTTGCGCGACGCTGTAAAATAAACAGAGGGTGAGAAGTATTGTCGTATGTAAAATTTTAGGAAGACGTCGCAAAAATAATCTTAAGAGACTTGTACCTACAGTAACAGCACGAACAGTACCTAGGTAAGTAATAAGTGAGGATAGCTCAATTAGATATATGAAAGTAACTCTACTATAAGGAGTTCGAACCTACGCGAATCAATACGGAACCACCGTCAATAACTACGGATGAGCAATAACTGCTACCATAATCATACGCGTCAAATGGCATATCGCTTCGTAGCTCGTAGTAAATCGTAGCGCGTTGGTATTCGTAGCGTGTAGACAGTTGTAGCGCGGAGTAAAAGATATCTCGTAGCTCGTAGTCAAAAATTGTCTTATAATATCATGTCTCAGGGCATCAAACTTGCCACAGGTGCATCTTAGTCAAAAGAAGAAGGAAAGTACTCAATGAATTATGTATTAAAATCAAAGCAATCGCAGGTGTACCACGTTTAACATAGGAATATAACTGAAAACAATATTTGCAGGAACTTTCTCTTTTGCCAGTAGGTTGTAACTGTGCGGTGCGGTAGGGAATGAAATCAATGTTTCACTTTCACACCAAAACAAGGCGGGGTTGATGGAACAGCAAAACCCATGTTTATTATGACAACAGTTTACGATGTAGAAAAACGTCCATGACACA
Source organism: Ostrinia furnacalis (assembly GCF_004193835.3). Taxonomy (NCBI): domain Eukaryota; kingdom Metazoa; phylum Arthropoda; class Insecta; order Lepidoptera; family Crambidae; genus Ostrinia; species Ostrinia furnacalis. The sequence goes on from NW_021135130.1 coordinate 33,506, forward strand.
CAAAGTCACTTATGTGCGCTAGCTAAACCGAGCTTACTCTCTAAAATATCGAATATAGGTTTTTATATTCAGTTCTATATATCGAAATACCTCCCCTGAGGGTTCAATGACTCTCGTCATATGACAGTAACTTTTGACTTTGCACGTTTGTCTAGCACGAAAAGGGATCCAGGCCTCCACTCGGGGCGTGTTTAATGAGCTGTGCTTAACGCCTACACGCTGTGTGTTTTAACAGACTAAAAATGTAAGCGCTTTAATTAACCTGGTTTTTAAAATATAGCCAAAAGTAATAAAAGCATGATTGCAAGCTCACCCATGAGGTGTAGGTACCTTAGTGTGATGGAGCGAGCTCATTACTAAGAAAGCTTTTCTCGTGGCTTGAGGGTTGATTTTCTTCATTATGAGCTACGGACTCATTCGCTTTTATATTATACTAGCTGACCCGGCGAACTTTGTTCCGCCTTAATGGCAATAAATAAGCAGACTTTTTTTATATTTCAACGGGATAAAAAGTATCCTATGTCCTTCTCCTGGCTCTAAACTACCTCCCTGACAATTTTCAGCTAAATCGGTTCAGCCGTTCTTGAGTTATAAGTGGAGTAACTAACACGACTTTCTTTTATATATGTTACAGGAAATGTATGAAATCCGTCATTGTATACAATTCCTAGGATTTGTGTATAAGTCCTAAAATCACCCGGAAATGTGTGATGTAAATTATATTAGACACATTTCCTAGGAAATTTACACATTTCCTAAACAGCAATCGGAAATGTAATTAAGATTTCTTTTTTTTCTCCGAAACTTAAATGGCGCTCCCGCGCCGCGGCCGCTGTGTATGTGACAAGGTCGCAAGTCTAACCTAACCTAACCGAGACTTTGTTATCCAGCTACAGGAGTACTAAAACCTTCATGTCAATAATAGTTTAATAAAAGATATGTTAAATTTAGGGTTTTCCAATACTTCAGCGTAATATGCGTGATGCCGAAAGAAAGGTATGCCAATAGGCAAATATTTTTTTCAGTCAAGTATAATAGTGCGAAAACAACTTTCAGGCTAAACAATAATAGTTGTGAGTTAAAAGTACCTATCGGTCAATGTGGTTTGTCTAAATAAAATTTTAGGCGTACTGAGGGGCACTAAATCACATGACCGCGCTTGTGCCGCTTAGTTTTATACATTTCCTAATACAATATTGGAATTCTATAAAATTCCTAGGAAAAGTATACATGTCCTAGGATATGTGCGTATTAAAAAATCTCTGAAGCAATATTTTATACATTTCCTAAATATGTAGCTTCGGAATTGTATACATTTCCTAGGAATAGTATACAATTCCTAGAATTCATACATTTCCTGTAACATATATATAGATTTGTATTTGTTGTAATCATTTGATCAAAGCATAATATTATGCTGTAAGGTAGCCAGAGCATAACCACGTTAACTTAAAGCATAGGATCGGTATATCTCACGAATACCTACTTAAAAAGTTTCTCACTTACAGGACACAAAAACAAATAGTGCAACAAGAATAGCTAAAATAACCTGTAAAAAATCTCACCAAAACGTTCACCGAAGAGTTGGTGCCAAGTTAAATAAAATAAAAACTGGCGACAAACCGCAAATGCATCTGCGTACTATGTACCTAGTATAAGTGGTTTAATTTTGTCTAAAACAAAGAAGATATATAAACAAGTAAGGAATATCGTATGAATGGCCAAAAGATACGTTCACTTTAATTTATAGGTTTAATTTGTGCAAACTTAATACCTAACGGCCTTAACCAGATAACACCGGCTTTACCGGGAAAAATAACATTTTAGTGTGAACAAATAGGTAATATAAGTTACTTACCTACTAATTTAAAGATCTTTTCCAAATCATATCACGATATGGGTCTACAAGGAACTTAACATTCAAAAGATGAATTGTGCGTGTTTTTGTACGCTAACTAAGCGTATACAAGAACGTCGGCGGATGATTATTTAAGGTCTGGGTTCGCTTCGGTCCGCTAACGATGAATAATGCGTTCTTCACAAAATTAAATTAGCCGACATTTGGAAATAAAAGGAAACGTAATTTGGATAAAGTAAAAGGAAACACCGAACTCCAAAGCCCAATCAGAGAACAGATAAAATAGATAGAAAGTTCGCTTCATGTAATCGTGAATGAAATGACTGAAATAAGCTTGTTTTGATTATGGTTCGTAATAAGTAAATATAAATTTTGACTTCAATTTCCAATAGTTTTCTATGTAAACTTTCCTGACAAGGTAATTTCCAGACCAACGAGTTTGTCAGTTTTTAAGTAGCTTTTACCCTTTATTCTCCCAAAAAAAAAATCCAATAAAAGTTGATTAAAACCTACCAGCACTTGTGAAAAGAGTAAAAAAACGATAAAATATTATGAAACCAATAAGAAGTAAACACAATTTCATGATTAATAACGACGTTTATACCTATAGTGAGTAGCCCTCGAGTAACTTGGAAGTAATTATCGCGAAGTCCAATTATCTGAGCGCAAACTAACTATAACACTCCTAAATCTCGAAAGTTCGTGAGTATAACAGTTATGGGTACACGGAGGGCAAGTTTTTTCGGAAGCAACTTCCTCTGTTTAGTTACACTGTGACGGCCACTCCATTGCGAGCGTCTATTTTTAGCACGCCGGGGAAAATAAGGCCTGCTCGATTGCGCGCGCCCTCTATCCACAAACCCTATCTATTCACTTTGAGGCCGCGACGTCTTGTGCATTCGTAAGCAGGACAAGGGATTGTTCAGGTTCAGGTGAACCCAGGCTATCGGGGATGTGTCACGTCTAAATTGATAAAATGTCTCCTTCCATTAGACACGGTTTACCTTGCGTATGCATGCATTTACCGTACGACCGCTTGGGAACACATCCAATTGCGTTTGGGATTAACTCGGGTAGTTCTCCGGTTAAAATTGAAAACGATTTCTTGTGCGGTTACACAAACAACAAATGTTTGTTACTTACTTGTTTTCTTCATAGACAATGATTGGTAAATGCGCAATTGCTTGACTTTTTAAAATACACGAAGTACCTGTGAAAGAGCACCGCCATTAAGTCTTAAAAATAAAAAAGAACTGGCTTTCTCTAACGAAACGTCTTTTTTCGTTCTCGTTTTATTATTGTGTAGGCAAATCTTCTTTATAGCCGACACTGACTTCTTAGAACTTGAGCCTGGAGCAAAATCGAATTTTACACATCTGCATTTTGGTAAAATAAGTCCAATTCGTCTCCTGTGTTGCTCTATACAATGTAAGTAAGGTATTGTCAAAATCTAAGAGATCTCTTCATTCTGTAAATGTCAATTAATAGTGTAATTTAATCATAATATCTTGTAGTAAAAAGTTTCACTCGATTGCGGATAATTCCACAGAATGCTGAAAGTTTTCAGTTCTTAACTGTTTATTGAATTAGAAATAAACTAAATGACGATTAGTTACAACACCAAAAACATCATCATTTCAGGACCGGAGTCCACTGCTGAAAATAATCCTGTGGAATGTTGGAATCGTATACTATTTACGATGTAGTCAATATACGACCTTAATTGCGCTATTTTTCATTTCACAACAAATATTGACTTTCCACTTTGCTAATTAATACAAATGTGTCGGCGGATAGGTACAAATAATTAAATAGAATGTATGCTTGCAGTTTTCAAGGCTTTTTCTGTAATTTCTCTTAAGACACTTTTTAAAACATTTGCCTTTTTAGATTTATGTACATAAGGGGACGAATTTTACAAACAAATTATATCAAAAGAACGTCAATTCTTTAAGTACATTGTATGTACTTAAAAGCAATATTTTTCGTAAACACAAAAAGCGAGGAATAAAAAAGGGAAAAAAAATTCACTCGCTACTGAATCGCAATTTTATAAAAACAATAAGGGACTTGATAATGTTGTGCATACTAAGCTCCATGTGCCATGGTAGGTAGTACACCTGTTTAAGCTGACAGAGCAAAGTAACAGCTACTACAACTGCGATGGAAACTACTTTAACCGACAGTTTTTATGGGTACCTAATATTGTACATATTTTACTACCTATGCCACAGAATAATAATAAGTATGCTAAGAGAACTTAAGATAAATAAAGGGCTGTTTTTCTGACTTAAATCATTGTGGGTCCAATGAAAGTTTAACTTTGCTCTTGGAACTAAACTTAGACCTTAGTCTCCAAGTTCAACAACAGTTGGGTTTTATTGAGAGTCAAATTGCAGATCCTAAACAAGAGTTCAAGTGTTGGGAGCGAGAAGTGGCAATAGTCCCGTTAAAGTCGGTGACATCCCGTAGTTTTGAGTATGAAACGGCTCTGAAAGCTCGTGTGAAGCGTAGGTTATTCAGCATTACGTATTCAGGGCAGTTGCCACAGCCCGCTCAGGGAGCCGTAGACTACTTTTTAACCGCTTGCCACTCGCTACACGTTTTGACAAATCCAGTCGTATTCACAAAACACTAAATGGGACTTACATGAGAGTAGTGTATAATTTTTAATCGAGCGCGCCCTAAGGTGAAACAGTATCTAAAATGAATTGGAAAATAAATATATATTATTCAGTTTAATTATATTTTTTATATTTCATATTCAACAGAGCACAAAAGCTGAACTTAAAAATACCATATGACTCTATCTTTCAGTCAACTTTAGGGCCATACAGAAAAGGTCATAATTTTTATTCACGATAAACGTGCGAGTTTTATTTAGGGCAGTTAACAAGTGATATTTAGCAACTACGAGTATATTGTATATGTCGCTGTCCTTTTGACTACATAAAAGCTTTTCGTATTGTTCAGTGAAGTAAAACGTAAATACATAGTATCGAGCGGTTAACAACTCTAATTGCCATACGAAGCCGACGACAATTTTGCCTTTACGAACATACCCTACAAAATAATATGTAGTATCTATTCCGCTCATACACTTGTATCTATTTTTGTGCACGATTCGATCAATAACCTTACCGCGCACTGTAACACTAGACATTTTATATTTAGTCTATAACGATATGTATTGTTATCGTTCATCATAAACAATCCATGAAGATTATCAGAAGAAGTAGATTTATATATCCTATAATAAAAGATTCTTAACCAAAAAGTAAGAAATGTTTCAAGGAATTATCACTTTTAATTAACATAGAAGTCTATTAATTAATCGAGGGTCATTAATTTATTTAAAATTGAAATAATCTATCTAGGACATCTTAACTAAACTTAGGACATCGAATATGTGCTAACACATGACAGTAGACATGAGCCTAAAAGTTTTTTGTTATTTCAATTACCGTTTTAGAAATATAGATCGGTTAGACAGCCTCAGTATCACATTTCAATTCAATTTGTGTAATTGATTTCCCCTGGGGCAAAACCAACCTAGCCAATCCATTCTCCATTATTTTTTTAATTTTACATGGGTCCTAATTTCCTAAATGTTCTCGAATATTCAGAAACTAAATCAAATTCCATTAGTTAAGGGATAAAAAATTATAAATCATAAGAGCTTCTCTACATAATTAGGTATAGTGCCGTTATGTTTATAACATTAGTCTCATCTTAAAAATAACTTCATTCATTAATGTGCAAATACCTACTAGCTATAAATTCATTCCTATAGTTTGGGTATAAAAAATATATTTGTGCCGGGAACTATAACCACGACTCACAAACAAGAGCAACTTAAATAAATCATTTCAAAGTATTCCGTAGGACTGCCTTCAAGTTTTGATCTTTATTTTTATCTGCCCGCTTATTGGACTTAAGAAGTTAAATTTTATTTTTACTGCAATTCCCAACTACAACTCAGTAGTTTTATATCTGCGAAGCCAATTGAAGTATTTCAACTTAGTCGTATTTCTATGTTTTCTGGGATAAGTTCATAATGTATAAAGAAACTTATTTAACTTGTAAAGAAAAACAAAAGAATGTTTTACCAAAAGAGCAACAGACAAAGAGCAGAAACCTGTGAAACACTCATTGCTTCGTTTTGCGAACAAAGCTGTAAAGAAACAAACATTTCTTTTTCTCGTCTAAAATGCTAAATTAATCAGTGGCTTTGTCACGTAAAAGCGTATTTGGCTTCGAAAGGAGGCACAATGGGCACTAAACAAATTAGCATCACCAGGAGAGACCGAAAGTTTCGCGCCCGAGTTAACCAGACTTGGAATGCACAGACGATGTTTTTCTGGTCGAAGGATAAGCTGGAGTTTCGACTGATAAATATTTACGAAGCGTCGCACTACGTGCTGCCATTCTCAAAGACAAGCGACTTCAATAATTCTGGACTTTCTACTACGAGTCACTGTTTCGCAGACTCAAGTTTTAAGTCGTCAGACACGAGGAGGCAGGTAATCCGGCTTTTAGAAGTACTTATAATGTGTTGGCAAATGTACTAAGCCGTGCCTTGTGGCACATTCTCACTTAAAAGTTTGGAGCACGTGATATCATGCAGGAAACGGTGTTTTAAGACTTTAATTTGAAATACTTAAGCTGTAAGCACATGAGAACTTTTTGTGTGTGTATATTATAGGTAATTTAATATTAATGTTTATTACCTTCTATACTGTCATGTCTTGTCAGATGCAAATACTTGGCTCATAATTTCTGAAAAGTCTTTAATTTTTGTTTCCTTAGCATTTATTGAAAGTTGCATTTTACATTATTTATTAACCATCTATCGTCCGATTATTCTAAAACATTTTTAAATCTCCAATATCCCATCGTGGTTAATTCTTTAATACCTTACTTTACCTAAGTACAGAACCTTACCATACCTGGCGTTTAATTAAGTTATTTCTAGCACATAAAAATTATTGATCAAAAGAATTACAAACTTTTTGATATTGTTATCATAAACTCAAGTAATAATGCTACCAAGGTACTAAGACCCGTAATATACAAGGGTAGGCATTCGCTGAGAAAGGATTTAACAAAAATTACCTAAGGGGGTGAAATGCGGGTAAAAGCTTCTTCGTGAATCTGACATTTGCGCGAATGAATGCGGGGAGCTGATGTACACCAATGCGGAGAGATTTGAATTACTTTTTAATGAAATTGGACTTTTTAAAACGAGGAAAATAATTAGAACTTCAACTTGTTAAAATCGAAAATGTATTAAATTACCAAGAGCGCAAGCTTCAGACGCTTTTGTAGAGGACTTCGAATAACTTCTATACATAATACTTAGTGTACAGAACGTTAAAAAAGCACCTACATATTTTATACAATTATTTTATCCTAATTTACAAACGGTAAATGCATGCCATTTGCCATTACACGGCGATTCCAAAATTGTAGTGAAAAAATATTTACGCCGGTAAAGACGGTATCTATAAAATCTCATAAAATTAAGTAGGCAGCGTGTGCAAATGTGTAGGTAGCAATATTCGCGGCTCTGTAAAAGGGCTGTTGGCTGTATTCCTCAGATAAAACTATTTACAATATATTCGTAACACTGGAGCTTCGAGTGCGTGCACAAATAGATTCAAAGCCCACACTCTCATGAATAAGTTGTTTTACCATTCTATACCACATCAAGACTAGTTTAAAGATAACAATGACGTTTGATCAAATAAGTTTCTAGATCTTTGTGATCTGTGTGTAATTGTCATAACATTATTATACTAAGGTTATTGAAGGGCTCCCAACCAATCAAATTAATTCAACAAGAGTAGCTTATGAAAAATAAATAACTAAGAAACCAAAATGAAACTTGAAGTATAGTCCAGTCAAATTAGACATGAACCCTGCAATAATTCGCATACAGCTGAAAATTGGTACGAATGTTCGGAGCACCATTATGAATTAACTGTGAAAAGTCCCCATCGATCCGACATGTGCTAAAAAAAAATTCAAGATCAAACTTAAAAAATACGATTTTTTGAGATTTTCAGCCAAACGGTAAGTTTTATCACAAAAATATGTATGACAAGGTTAAAGACCATACAATTATCTATCAAAATTGTCTAAACACTTTCTCCTAAGAGTCAGCGTTTCTGACATTCGATGATCCGAAGAGTCAAAAAAGTGTTTTCTTCATAACAGTCTTACACATAAATCCAATGTGATATCGCCTCGTGCCACGACTCAGCATTGTATCATGATGTGTTGTCGACTTCGAATATAAAATTATCAACCTCAATGTCGTCTGTCATCTTTAATTATCGAAAAATGGGTGCAACTTTGACGAAGGACTGCACCGTGAGTTTCTACGATTCGTAGTTTTCGTGTCGATTATGTTTAAAAGCTCTTATATGCACACATCACTATAAAATCCTTCGAAATATTTTTGTATACAAACAAGATTTCTTTTGAATATGCCGTTCCCCATCTCAAGGGAGCCGATTAAGTGTGATTGATTGATTGTGCCCAAAGTACCGCACAACAGACTTGTTGGAATATTAAATCTTTTGCCTTGATCGTTGCTTCTTTTCAATTTTTGCCATTACATAGCGCCCTGACCTATTTCCTTATGGAACTGCCTTTGAACGCACACACAAAAACTATTCTTGGCGTCAAAATCGGTCTGGGCACGAAGGTATTGTGCAAGGCTAGTATAGTACTATCTTCGCAACGCACATTTTTATTAGGATCCCAGATGTTCCGTCCGAGACCTCACAGACACTAAGGGATGCTTTTGTGGTCGCCATTTGCAACTCTCAGTAATGAAGAACACAGCGGGCCTTTTAGTAACGTACCTATATAACTGGTGGCAACTGCCAATTCCAACACATTGAGCTTTAACCGTGTTTTTTTACCACCAACATGTACCTAAGATATAAGATGCTTATAATCTATGGGCTATTTACGTTGCAACGTTGAGTCAAGAAACCTGTCTTATAAAGGATAATGCTTTCTAAATTATCACGACCGAGGGCAAAATAACGCTGTCTGCCCTTTAGGTTCTCAGATTATGGAGGTTGTTATAAACTCGGTTCATTATATTTCAAGCTATTATTAAAGTGTAACTCAATACCTTTGTATCCTTCAAAAACACACTCGATCTTAAAAGTAAGGATACTTGTACCTATATTTTGTAGAAAACATGCTCCATCAAGATGGCACCACGGAATTAAATGACGGTAGGTATATGAAAACTATGTGCTTTCACCGAGGCTATTTTCTTTCTATTCCAGATGGTCACTAAACGTTTTATAATGCTATATGAATTTGGTAATCTCATAACACAACACAGTACCTTTCATAACGGCTTTGATAATAGAGAAAACCCCACATATTTTATACACTGTATTTTTCCTACATAAACTGATTGAGGGCAAATCGCCCAGAGCGGGTTCACGCGGGCTATAACGTAAACATAACAACACTTTTGCTCGCATAAAACAATAGCACAAAATGTACCTTCAAACAAATGTAATATTTTAGACAAGTAAATAATGGAAAGAAAATAAGTAATATCAACAACGAATTATTATTATGTATTTTCATTAATAGGACCTTTTTAAGGCTTTAATGTATTTTACGTCCCGAACATTGAAAAAGTGTAGAGGCCTTAAAAACTTATTGTTGTCCTGGAGACAATGTATGTATCTATAGACTGCTTCAAAATATTCGACAATTTTCTTTTCTTGGAACTTTCTATTCAATTCCATCCTGTAGCTAAATATTCGTATTTCGTTCAAGTATTTGAGCAACATCTTACTAAATACTTATCGAATTATAAAACAAAAAGTTGTAAAACATGAAACAACGTTTCCTCAAAACAGCTAGGTTATGTAAGTATAACTTATCAAAAGAATGAGATGTCTATGGTTATATTTCTGAAGTGTATCTCATAATACATCCGACCGACCACTATCAACTAAGAAGTTCTCCCGAAAGCACTTAACTAAGACCAGTTATCTGCTGTGAATTGCAATGTCCTCTTCCATCCGATAGCAATTCCGATATCAAAATGATGACCTCGCTCCATCTTGATGTCACGCCAAGATTGGCTTGTCTCCTCTCCTCAAGCGCTCGTCCCTAATGGTTATTAGTTCTTCAGCAGTAGCTACTAAACAGCCCATTGCCACTTGAGTTTGCTAATTCATTCGATTGAGGGTCTTCAGAATTTGTAAGTCGTGTTTCATTTGCAAGATGACTCTAAGAAAATGAGCAATCGCTTGAAGGGCTGATTCAAAAGATAACTTGGATTATATTCAAAATATAATCACTATCTGTGTAGTAGTGAGTCACGATCAAGAGCTACGAATTGGAGTGGGCGGGCGTCTCGTGCGGAGGTTGCTAGCCCATTAATCATAGTACGGGTACTTTATTGCTTCAATGGGAGCCGATATCAGAACCGCTCAATGTAGCTCAATGGGGCGAACGGGTACGACGTAATAAACTGCCGGCACACCGACATCTTAGTACGTAAGGAAGGCAGCGAGAACAAAGCGGACGCATCTGATACGAAACACTCGTTGCACGTATTTATGCGCTCAGATTTTCGCTTTAACACAAGGAGCGAGTTGTAAACCTCCTCGAAGTTGATAGTACACTTCTTGCGAGGCATCAGTCTCGTCAGGTAAGATTTACTACCAATCTCAAACGCGTGTAAGGAACGAGTAGCACAAAATGTTTTGTTAGTTGAAATTTATAATAAAAATTTTAATTAAAAATTATGCTACTTTTATCATGATGGGGGTTAAAATGCATCCCTGGTGGACGCTTAGTAAGAGCCTATTGATTTTATTGATTGTTTCACAAAGCTTACCCGTTCTGGTTACAAAATCACTGTAGTAAAACAATAGGTGTTGAGGAACTTCTATTTAGACAAGCATCGCAAAAAACGTACTCCATAGCACGTAATCAAATGCCTTAGCAAAGTTCAGAATGTTGCATTCCCGAAACTTTTCATTAATGAGCACCAAAACTTTGTTAACAGAAACGAATCTAAAACAAATTGCATGACTGTCATATGCCAACATAGCACGTACCTACCTGTACTGCATCTGTAAGATCATGTTTACTAATAGGCTAAGCTTGCCATCTGCATGGTATCGATATGACCAAAGCTGCGAAGGTGTTTTCACGTAAAAGTTTTTTATTGAATATTTCGATGCTTACAGAAGACGCCCTGGAATTGATGTTTTACTTACTTTTACGGTGTTTATTGGATTTGTTTGTTTAGGACGAGGTGACCTACTTGTTTATGGATCGGGAATTCTATACTTAGCAGTATTTTGGAGAAGTTTTTGCGTAATTTAATATAATAATAATGTAGCCCATTTAAAAAACAATTCTTCTTGTGTCAATATGAATTTTGATTTGTTTTTTTATATCATAATATACATAGATTAGGTCTAAGGTAGGTGGTACTATCGGGGACTCGAACGCCTTGACACCTTAAGGGCCTAAATTGTTTGCACACACACGCTCGATTATGATCCGCCCCCGTTCATTCATGTTTCGGGTCTAAGCAGCGTCGGCGCACCACTGTAGATGTTTGCCCTAGCAAACCAAGCTCTATGTAAAGCATTTAGGATTGAGTATTGCTTATTACCCGCATCCGTAGCGCTCGTTTGGCAACGTCGCATTTTAGTCAATTTGAAACCCAATAAAGAATCGCTACAAAATATTATATGAGGCTTCGTGTAAAATTTGAACTAGCGATTGCCCGCTCGGGTCACAAAATTGCTATCGCACATTCCGAGGTAACTATGCAATTTCCCGAGAAAAAAGTAGCCCTTTCTACAATTATTGTTGATATTATGAGTGTAAATCTCATGATATTAGTTTAGCTAGTTAGGGCGAGAAATACAAAATCATACAGTTACTTTCGAATTTTACTTATTTAATAGGTATTTAATTTATTCGGAACTTATAATTTAAAACAATATGTTATTGAATTAATTAGTAAAGAGTTAAGGAATATTTGTGGCTTAAAAACAATTATTGTAAGATCTGGCTATAACTTTCTTAAATCCTTGAATGTAAATAAAAACTTATAATAGGTTTCTATTTATTTTTAATGCATATTTTGTTTTCCGTTTTAAAGAAACACTTATCTACGTTATTAAAATTTAATATAAATATTGCACTAGGTAGCAATGATCCAGGTAATTGGTTATCGTAAATATTATAATATTAAGTTAGTTTTATTTCAAATTCAATTTTTTATTGCACATTAAGTGTCTTTACACAAGGTCTTAAATCAATAACAATTAAACTTCAAACTAAATAATACTTAAACAGTTAACAATGTATAGATAAGTTTGTAAGTAAATATAAGAATTATTTTGAGAGGCATGGTTCAGTAATCGAGCGGAGGTCAATAAAAAGGCAATCAAACAGTCCAATTACTAGCACGGGTCAACACAAATCAATCGGTTATTGATCACGAAACTTCACAAAAAAACAAAGGAGAGAATATGTCGACAGATCGCCAAAGCAAAAAGCAGACAGACCTCGTATAAAAACACAATATTAAAAAAAATACATATCTATTTGTTTGTAACCAAATTCTATTATTAAAATTCTAAGGCTGAGTTGCACCATCTTACTTTAACTTTAACAAACGTCAAAATTCTGTCAAACTCCATACAAAAAGCACCGGTTACCGTTATAGTTACGGTCAAAGTTAGGTGGTGCAACTCAGCCTAAAACTAAGAAAGATTGAAGAAAAAGAAACATTTCGTTTTAAACCTTAACCGTATGACAATAAAGTGCAAAATGGTATTTCGTATTGCAACCTAAGCCCTGATTGTCTCTTATTGGTCGTAGTAAAAATATAGTAAAATGCGTAACCAATTAGAGACGGGATGAGCACGTGACCGGAGCGATGCGCTTACGCTAAAATTTCTACAAAGTGGTCAGGCGGAAGAGTCCCCGATAGTACCTACATTTTGTCGATTACGAATATTACTGTGATTTCACATTTAACTTATAATACCAGAGGAAAAAAGAGCAAAAGTGTCAGTAAATAGTTGCTACGACAACATTCCCATCTGCCTATTTTTGTCGCAAAGTATTAATATCCGTTTGTTTCTTGTGTTCCGGCGCGGGGAATAAGAAAATGTATTTACCTACATCTTCAGTCGAGTGAATAAGGGACATACTACGATGGCAAGATATTATCTTGTTGTCACTAGTGCGATGAACCGGTCATTGAGGAATGGTGGTTAACTAAAGTATGATGCGTTAGTAGGTGTTTTCCCGTCTATAAGAGTCGCTCAGAGTCTGTTGATATCTAGTTCTGCTCGCAGCAGTCGAATCTTCTTAGCTTAGGAGGGGATTTTGATACGGTGTTTACTAATTGACATTGAAATCAGAATAATAATGCATGTATGTACAAAGCTATAGAGTCGGTTTCTAGATTAAAATAATATTTTCATGTACTTCCTAAAAAAGCTTTAAATGTAGAGATAAATCAGTAGTCCTGAAAGAATTTTGATCACATTTTAAAATAAATACTTTGAACAGCATACGGAAAGGACAGATATCGAAGCAAACATAAAGAAAATTTATTTGTTTGCGCGACTTCGATTTGTTATGGTAGATTAATTTTGTGGATTATTTTGTGGATTGTAAACAATATTAAGAATAATAATCTTGAATGTTGTTACTATTACAGCTTAATCTTTAATCAATAATGTGCTAAGATTTGCATCAAATAGTTATTTCGTTTATAGGTATAGCTGATTTGAATGTGGTCCAAACGTGTAAATTAATTTTATTATTTACTCGTAGTAATTATTACAAAATGAGTTGTCATTACAAAATGAAAACTATTTACTCACAAACCTCTCACTGACCCTTCTCAAATACCTCACACGTCTTCGTGGATAGTTTACGGACGTCTCAAATATTTGCTTTCACAGCGAAGTTTAGTATAACATCATTTGAAACTCAAATACCTACAAGTGCCCACTACTGTTTCTATGGCAGAATTAGTTGAAGATCTTGAGTACTAAAGATCAACATAGTAACTAAGCGTGGAACAAACTTAATCTTGACCGGGCACTTGGAGTAATAGAGACGTTATCTTTAATAGCCATTGGAATTTAGTTTTATGTTATAATCATTATAATGTAACTAATTCATAGATGGATTTAAATAATTTGTTTGCAAACACTTATCTGTACCTCAAGACTTTATCTTCGTTTAAAATAAATAAATAAATAAATTAATAAATTCTTGGACAATTTCACACAGCGCCAGCTAGCCCCAAAGTAAGCAACTTAATGCTTGTGTTATGGGTGCTAGCTTAACGGATATACTACTTATATACTTTTTTTTTAAATACATACATATTATACATAGATACATACATTTAGCATCCTTTAGGATGCTATTCAATTTTTTGTATGTTTTTTGTATGTTATATATATATATGTTACTAGCTGACCCGGCGAACTTCGTACCGCCTTAGCGTAGAGATTTTCTTAATATTTTTTTCCGTAAGAACCATCCTTGGACTTCCACAAACATTTAAAAAAAAGAATTATCGAAATCGGTTCAGCCGTTCACACGTGATGCCGTGACAACGCGAAACGGGTTTCATTTTTATATATATAGATATATATGTATTTCCACTTCGGCTTCATCGTTATGGTACGAGTAACAATCTATACGTGCTCTTAGTACACCAATACATTTTGTTCCAAAATAACTCCTACCACAACCACATAAGATGCTAGTATACCTAATATAGACCTTGATGTATTTTACACGACTTTGCTAATAAACAATGAAAAACATTTGCTCGGGCTGCATAGCATTTGCATTTCTAGGATGATCTAATATTATCCTG
>NW_021135131.1:0-3832 GCF_004193835.3 Ostrinia furnacalis
TTCTTCATTTTTAAGAGAAAAATTATGAAAAAAATTGACAATATGTATTACCTCCTTCTCGATTTTTTAGTGCAATACAAAAATATCGCACAAGTGGACTTGCATACTTCTTCCAGGGGGGGTGCGAGTTGTCAAAGGTTCACAGATGTCAAAATACTCCAAGTATATAAAGCCAGGGAAAAAAATCTGGACACCGCGGTACAGCTTTTCGTCCCTCAAAATACAGTGACATCTATTGGCAACAAACATAAACAAGTTTCATGGAAGGTTTATACATATCGCCCACCAAGGACCGTCCTAGGTCCTTAACAACAGGAAAAACAACCAAATGAAACTTTAAATTGCGAATATATCGCCCACCATGAAACAAGTTACGGTACACATCAACAATAAAATAAAAATAAACCATGTAAAAAACCGTTGTACCGTAAAATAAAAAAACATAATATTCAATATACTCAAAACCTTAAAACTAAATAAGCTAAAATTATTCAGCTTTAGGAAGGAGACAAATCATTCTGTTACCCTTGAAACTAACAACTAGAACATCATCGTTACCGGGATGGACCACAATCACCCTGCCACTGAGCCAAACCCGTAGCTAGTTGTCCACCATTATGACAACTAAATCAACAACCTTTAGTTTGACGAATTTACATAGTCCACCTCTATGTTTTTCACCTTACGACGTTCATAAAGCTGTGAGTTTTCAAATCTCCAACCAACTTTCAACATGTTCACATTATAAAAGGATCAAGAACCGGAGATAACTGCGTTTAGGTAAGTACACATTTTTTTTTACATTTCAACATCAGCACTAAAGTTTTCAGATTGGCATGCAACTAACTAACACTACCAATAGCCTTCCGTATCACTACTGATAAGAATAAGAATAAGAATAAGAAAAACTTTATTTGACACAAAAGAAAACAGAAAAACAGAACAAAGGGACTTAAAACTATACACGCATAATATTTTGTGCCAAAAAGGCGCCCGCTCAGCATTAATCGAGCCACGCGTGCATGCACGCGTGCCCCGACGCTGGTTTTCAGCGGGTGCCTCTCCAACCAACATTTTAAATACAAAAAAACAAAACATTAAACAAGACATTGACATTGACAAGAGGGCGCCACTATCTCACCGCACCAATTTTGGTATGTTGAGAAAATACAAACAAAAAATAAAAAAAATAAATTAGGATACAACACTGGAGTCGACTCATGACGCCAGCCCCCCTAGACAAAATGCACTTTTATAAGTGAATCAAAAATCGAATTTGTCAAAAAATCCATAGAAAAAAAGGCTTAGCGATCGCTTTTGGACTGAAGTAACTTGGTGAGAAAGCTAACCATTTACATAAAGTTTAGTTCGTTACATCGAATTTAATAAAAATAATACTAATTAACTTTCCCCCATAGGATGCACTCATGCGCAGGGAGGGCCCCGAGAATGAAAATGGGGAATAGGAATGGGAATGGTGCAACCTTGGAAGAACCCAGCGCTCTATGATCATGATCACGGCCTCTGTCCATCATTTTACTGCGGCTTACCGGCGCCAGGACGCCCTGATAGGTCTCCTACGCTTGCCGCGCATGACCCGTTGGTAAGTAACCCATCATTGTCAATCTTTTGCAATTCCATTAAATATTTTCTCAGATGATGTTTAAAAGTGAATTTTGTTTTCAGGGCGCGCAGAGGAGGAGGCAGGTCGTTCCAGCACCGGGACGCCGCAAATCTGAATGATCCGCGAAAAGCTGCTGTGCGATGTTTGGGTGTAGCAAATATGTGAGTGCATAGCCTCTTTGGATATCTACTCTGAGCTTGGGCCCATTCCAGTTTGCTGAACAGATACTTAGGCCTCGCACTATCCAGTATGCCAAACAACATGGTGGCCAGGTGCAATCTTCGCCGAGCAGCCATCCTTAACATGTTTGATGAGTTTAGGAATGGAGTGATGTGTGATCTCGGAGGAACAGTGAAACAAAAGCGGGCGCATGCGTTTTGTACCCTTTGAATGAGACGTGACGATCTACCCAGCAGGCACGGGCCATACACTGTGTCACAGTAGTTAAGTTTGCTCAATACTAGTGACTCACATAAAGACATTCTAAGGCTTTCGCTTAAATAGGGCCTCAAGTTGTATAAAATCTTTAAGCGGTAAAAGCAGTTCTTTGTGCACTCGAGTATATGGCTTTCAAACTTTAGGTTTCCGTCTATGACCACTCCCAGGTTTCTTACCTCTGCCACTCTTTCCAAAGGTTCTCCATTTATTCCAACATTGAGTTGTATGGTTTTAAGAGTCTCCAAGCTTTTACGTGTTCCTGTTAGCATGAACTTTGATTTTCTAGGGTTGAGAACAAGGCAATTGGCAACACACCAGTCAAAAATCTTACCTAGTTGGTTGTTAACCTTTATTATTGCATTTTCATGATTAGATGGGGTGAATGATGTATATAATTGTAGATCATCGGCATATAGGTGGTATTGACAGTCCGTGATGCAGTTGATTATGTCAGCACTGTACAAAATGTACAGTATTGGACCCAATATGGATCCCTGAGGAACTCCGCGAGTTACTGGTTTTTGTTCTGACAATAATGCCAACCCATCCACCCCTTTCAGCTCTACATACTGCTGTCGTTGAGTAAGATAGCTATGGAACCATCGAATGGAGGAGCTATCTAGACCATAATAACGCAGCTTGGAGAGAAGCAAAGGAATATTAATAGAGTCGAACGCGCGCGAGAAGTCCAGCAGCACAAGCATCGAAACCATCCCTCCATCCTGAGCAGCGAGAAGGTCATCAATAACATCCGAAAGAGTTGAAACTGATGTTGTTACCCGTCGCGTTTCTCAAGCGTACCCTTTTTTATTTTTAACCTTTCTTTTTGTTTCAGGTTTCTCGAAGGTCTGCACGTCGACCTTGTTGCGGATCACATCTTCACTGCAGTTCCAGGTGATACCGTCAACTTTCCTTATGTCATCAGTTTTTCTTTTCAGACTTTCTTCGTTTCCTTTCCGTTGACTTACTTTACCATCTTCTCTCATTGCCTTGACCAAATCGTCATTATTAGTAGTCGACTTTTGCAATTCAAACCCTTCTTTTCCTAACATTATGTTCATCCCTCTGTAAAGTTGAATCCCCTGATCGTTAGTTCCGCAACCCATCATGAGATCGTCCACATAAAAATCTGACAATATCTTTTCAGCCGCCGTTGGAGAAACTTCACCGTGATCCAAATTCATGCTAACATATTCATTAGAAACCTCTATGTATTTCTGTTTCAGGTCACCGTTCTTCAGTCTTCGTTCTAATGAATACATTCTTTTTTCAGGTATCTGCACAGAATTCTTCACATCGGGATCTTCGTTCTTCACCGGAAGACGACGCATAATGTATCGACCAGTGTCATCTCTACGAGTAGTTCTGGTAAAGTATCCTTCGCATGTCTTTTCATTTTCTGTATTCAGCCTTTTCTTCGGCAACGGAACGTCATCTTTTAACTCCCTAAACTTTCTTAGAATCTGATTATCCTCCACGCTACAATGCATTACCTTGATTGTTTCAGAGGGCTTCATAGGCGTGTGAACAACGCCAGACAGAATCCACCCCAATGACGAACACTGAGCAAGTGGTGAACCAAGCGGTCCCTTGATGACTCCGTTTTGAATAACCCGGCTATATACTTCTGACCCCAACAACAAATCTACACTGTTAGAAGTATAATAGCTCGGATCCGCGAGGACAAGATCCTGAAGTTCCTTCCATTCCTCCGCTCTTATTTTCCGGTTAGGTAAAAGCGTTGTGATGGACCCTAGTACGTAAGCTTTT
>NW_021135132.1:0-21164 GCF_004193835.3 Ostrinia furnacalis
TTTGACGCCTTGTAATCTCTTGTAATCTCTCGTTAATATAGGTCCACACAAATAAAGAATGTTTGACTTCGACTTTAATAATTATGCTCTTACATAATTATAAATAAACTAGCTTTCCGCCCGCCGCTTCGTCCGCGTGGAATTTTTTGGTTTTTATATAACCTATTACACTCAGAATGATAATAATGTGGCTTTCTATTGGTGAAAGATTTTTTAAAATCAGTTCAGTAGATCCCGAGATTTTCAAAATTCAAATTCAAAATTCAAATTCAAAATTTATTTATTGGAAACAAGAAAATTTGTACATGAAAAAGCGTGTACGATAATAGCCGCAATATTACTAGATACTAGATTACCCCTTACAATTTAACAAATATACAAACACACAAACTTTATTATTATTATTATTATTGAAACCCTATTTTGTTTTATTCTTTTTTTTATTTTAAATATTTCACGATCCAAACTAATATTTACTGTAAGTAAATGCTAAATAGTAAATATTAGTTTGGATTGTGAAATATCCTACTAATATTATAAAGGCGAAAGTTTGGATGTCTGGATGTCATGATGTCTGGATGTTTGTTACTCTTTCACGCAAAAACTACTGAACGGATTTTGTTGAAACTTTACAGTATTATTGTTTATAACCCAGATTAACATTATGACGATATGTGGCAAATAAATTTCAATAAATAAATAAGACGTGTCTAAAAGCGCCATCTATCGTCATTGGTTAAAATCTACAGCACTGGACAAACTACGGTATGACGTTCGTAAATATTCATTCGGGGGAAACCGTGAAACGCCATCTATCAACATGGGTAAAATGAGGTAAAACATCATATCTAACGGGGGTAAAACGAGGTCCACGCGAACGAAGTCGCGGGCGGCCGCTAGTTTATAATAGGTAGCTTTCCCTCCGCAACCTTATTGGTATTCCATGTATGTGTCTTTTAACTGAGTTCTGTTAAACATTTCATGTAAAATTTGTCCAATTATAACTCTATTTACATCTGCATCTGTAAGCAAGGATTCATGTTCTCCAGCCCAGATGCCGAGTAAACAGAATCGTCTTTCAGTGACGTGCAGCTGCCCCTATATTTGACCCACTGACCTAATTTTTTATTATTTATTTGTGTCAGTGTGCTCTTCTAAAGAGTGAAGACGATTGTATGTAGGTACTATTAAAATGTAATTTTAACTCATTGGTTTTGTCTCATATTTGAGGAATGTATCATGAGTAGAGTCTTAGTTTAAAAGGATGCCAACGATTTAAATTTCAATAGGTAGACAAAATTCAGAATTCTTAATTATCAAAAATTTTAGCTTTCTCCAGTAACACTGGTATTATTATACTGTGACTCATCAAAGTCATCATTGTCAAAAATATTGACAAATCGAGAACTGTCACGGCCAAAAAACTGGCACGCGTCCGTCCTCCGTAAGCGCCACCGCGCGACTGATTGAGATTGTCCAAGCCGTCATGGGCGATTTTTTCCACATTTTTTAACATAGTAACTAAATAAGACGCAATATAAAAATTTCATCCGTTAAAAGCCCTCAAGTTATTTCTGAACTTTAGTTTAGTAAAAGATTCAGAATCTCAAATCGCTTATTTTAAAAATAAAACCATTATTAGAAAACGAATAGAGGTAACTTTGGGAATTTATTCTATCGAGTCAACTTCATCAAATCGTGTTTCCATCCGTTAATAGCCCTAGAAAATATCCTCAACTATGCCCAAAAAAAAATTTAGCCTTTTATTTTACTGTTTAGTACCTCAAAAATGAAAAATGAAAACCTCATTTTCGCCATTTTCTCTGTTACCCGGCCTTAACCGATAAGGTAGAGTTAGAAACTATTATAAAGTTATCTATGACTTTGATTTGACTGATGTTGACATTATCAATAAACCCACACTCAGTTTGTTGATAAAATTCCAACTCGCAAATACTCAAGAAAGTTAACATAGGTAACAACTATGTTTTGTTACATTAGATGATATTTTACATAATAATATGGACGATAGATCTAGCAGCCGTACACAGCGCTGTATTGAAGGCATCTAGGAATGATTTAAGTTACAACATATGGAAAGATAAGGTGACCGAAACGAAGAAAGGTATTCTTTGTTCTAGATTTGCGTTTTAACCGCGTTTCACGGTTGTTTTGGCATACAAGTTTTCATGCTAGCTACATTTCACGCTTCAAGAAACCAAAGATTTCTATGACATGAGAAATTTCTCACTATGTAAACGGCCAGTAACGGCAAAATTCAAATAGACGAAATACGAATGAGCGTACAAGGTTATTTGTTACACGTACACCGTATTTTAGGTAAAACTCGTTTAGGCGCGATTGGTCCAATTCGCGAGCCATTCGTGTATTGGTGGCATTACTCATCAGCATAGTACACTGTTCCAATTTACTTTAGTTTATACAAATAACTCCATATTATATTCTTTTGTTTTAGCTAGCCAGTGACTCAACTCACAAAAGAACATTAAATGGTAATACAGATAATGATTACGACTACGAACACCTCTTGGATGAATATTACGAAGAATCTTTGAATGAATCTAAAGAAAACAAAAGCTATCGTATATTTGGCAAAGGTGTGTTTTACTTAAACGTTTTTACTACTCCAGTATTTTTATGTACTTCGAGATGCTGCTATTACATTGCTAATGAAGCAAAATGACATAAGTACATTTTGGTGCAAGCAAATTATCACCTATTGCCTTGGTGATAGGTCTCATTGATACACTGCAATATTTTTACAGATGCTGAATCTAGCTTTGCAAATAACATGCGAAAATTTATGAATATCAAAAATAAAAATTGCTCACAGGAAGATATTGGTATAAATGCGATCAAATGTCTGTTCGTAGATTACTACAACCGAAAACAACCGCTAAATGTATTTGTGGGCCGACTGTGGACGATAATCAGAGTTTGGTTCATATTATACATTGTATTAGCTATTCCTTTATGGTGCATGAAAGGTAATTTTATAATTTTTAACATCTATGTCATTTTACTTTTTGAGCCTGTATAAAATTGCACCCGACAACAACAAACATGCACGAATTTGTACTTCTAACTTTTTTTTTGGGTTCGTATTTCTTCGGAATTGAAATTTTTATATTTTATACCAATCTTATTTTGCATTTTATTTACAATTAAATGATTTCAGACTGAGTTGCTTTGTCTAAATACTCGCGACAATTTGGCTATCGGCCACATATTTTAAACATCGTCCCACATACCTAACGGTTCGATTTCAGATTGAATTTCTGAGCCGATATCACATCGGAATGTTAAATAATCATTAATTTTAAAGCTCTCAAATTTCAGGTTTATGTTGCTGCTGTTTTTTCTGTAGAATTTTCAAACCACACCAAACTATTGCGGAAGCCAAAAGTTACTTTATAACGAACCCGCCGGGATTACTAAAAACTACAAAAGGACATGAAGTACTTTACGAACCCACGAAAAATGAGAGAGATGCCTATGAAGAGTTTGAGCATCTAATAAGAACCATATGACGATAACAATAAAAATATTTTTTCAAAAACTTAGACGTTTTTTTGTTTCAGTGAAGATGTCTAACAGATAATAATTGTAACTTTGTTATTATGTATCTCAAAAATATATCATTGTCGGAATTCTACGTTTTTCAGTTATTTTTAGATCTAGATATCTATCTATACATGTTAAAAATATGTCGATCTAGACATATTTTTAAACGAGATAACAAGTAGACAAGGTTATCATCAAGACAAAACAACTGTATTTAAGATAAAAGGTGATTTGAATACATACCTACTTATTGATTATAATAAAACAATATAGGTGTATTGTTAATGTTATATTGCTATCTGTTGGTTTCTTTATAAAGCAATCGTCAAAATCTTTATTCAAGTGAAATGTGGCATATAGCAAGTGAATATTGGCAAGTGAAAACAGGGAACTAAGAAAAAATAAATATTTAAAAAATGCAAGCAATCAGCAAGATGGAATATTGCAATGAATAATAAATATGGACTGTTAATAAATAACATCCTTACCTCTAAAATCTGATTTGCCTTTGAAAAGTCGTTGTTGTAGAGAGCTAAAGCCACCAAACAATTGGGTTTCGCCAGCATTATGGAGATGAAGTCAATACTGCTGCTTTTTGTAGAAAGTACTGCTGAAAAGTAATTCAAAATTAAAATGTTGTCACTAAACTTTTATTCAATAGAGGATTGAACAAAGTTACCATCATCATTAGCTGATATTGTGGATGCTAGCATTACATGCTCAGAATCATGTTTGGAGATTGTATGCCTCTTTCTTGGCCTTGGTTTTTTTCTCAAGGTCTTAAATTCAAACTCACGGTCGTCGTCTTCACTGCTTTCGTCAACCTCTACATAGTCCAAACAAAGCTTCAACTGCAGTGGGTTTGTGTCGGGAGATAATGTTGATACCAGCTGCAGTTTCCATATTGAGTGGTTGACAACCCTCACAAGGTTCCTGAATCTTGTGGTGACAGAATTATCCAGCTCATCAATTTTGTTATCAGCTTCTAGCTTCTCCAAACATAACTTCAATGTATTTAGGACAATTTGTGTAGTCAAAGCATTACACATGAAGCCAGCATTGTTCGTGTTTGGACTCTTGAGGCTCTTGCTTTGCTTCTTAGAATAAAAGTAAGAACACTCAGAGTGTGTACCGCACGGGTATTCCTGGGTGTGTTCATAACATGAAAAATATTCATATCTCAAGAATAGACATGAAAATATATTTTCTATCACTTCAATGCAATATTGTAAAGGTTGTATGGACAAGACCAAACGTTTGATTTCTTCCAAACTGGATGTTGTTTCTTGAGGGTCTTCTGCCCCCTCAGAAGAATTTAGAACGACATCTATTATCTTGGTTATTGCACAGTAGCTGTTATAAGTGAGGACATCCCAATTTACATTTTCATTCTGAATCCCTATATTAGATTTGCCACTCAAAGTGTTGAGCTCAGACATGAAGTCAATGTTGGTATTTAGAAGCCTTGACACCTTGTATCTGTCGACTTTAGAGAGCCTGCACACTTGGGATATCACAGTCAATGTGCTCTGCTGCAAAACTTGACTAAATATAGATGTAGTCATTATTTTACAATTATTTTCCAAGCAAAACTTTATCACAGTTAGTTCTCTCTTTATTTCAGTTAAATAAAACTGCAACTGCTCATCTGCTGTGGTGTATGTGTCCAGTATAGAAAATATATTTGTCAACTGATGGACAAGTGATGATAAATCATATGTTTCGGCGCTATTGGTGAGATCAATGAGTACCATGATGAGTATTTGTTTGGTGAAATTGTTAATTTTGAAAGTAACATTTTCCATGTCATGGAGTTGATGCTTGTACACTTCAGCAGCTTTCAGTAACCAATGTGTCTTGTCCTGATAACACAGCTCAAGCATGTACTCTGGTGTTAACTTGAACTCTCTTTGTGGTTCATTCTTTTGCATAACATCAGAAGAAATCCATAGTAATTCAGGCCTATCATGTGGTATGAGGCTTAACAGTATTTGCTTTCTATACTGTCTGAAAGAATCTTCACACAAAGGTGTTAGTATGTGCTGTATAAATTGGTTCAAATACATTTGTGTCCATCTGACTAGAGATATCAAACAAATTAACTTCTCAGAGCAGTTGTTCTCTGCAAGTTCATTTTTTAATACTTCTAAGTAAATATCCTGAATTTTTTCTGTGTTCCCATCATTTTTGGAAAATTCTTGTATGTAGTTCAAAACTGAAGATGTTGTCACAGGGTTGCTTTTTAGGCTGAGTTTAAGAAAGTCTAATGTTTGGTTGGATAGATCTGCTTGTTTTTTAGATTGTTCTGTATCTTCATAGTATTTTAAGATCTCCTGAAATATAAAATAAATATACTATTAAAATATGATTGTAGTTTCAAACATTTTCCAACTTAAATAGCAATGTTTAAAAATTACCATCAATTAAGCACAATGACACAGAGTACAATTACGAGTACATACACCCACACAAAATTTAATAGCAGTAGAATCACTTACCTCGTATATATCCTCAGAGGGGTCATCAAGGAGACGCAACATATACTGCAACTCTTCCTCCTTCATGTTGTATTTGGCACCTACAACACCATATAGTAATATGAACCTTATGATGAAAACTTATTTATATTATGCTATAAATAACAGACTTAATTCTTTTACAAAAATGAAAATAGGTAGTTTATAAACTTTTAACAAAAGACCCATTGCAAGGTTTTCTTTATTCAGTGCCTTAGATATTTAATAAGTACCTATGCAGTTTTTCCTGGTAGTTTCCTACTATCACTGATTAATCAGTACAACACAAACATTGTAACTGCAAACAGAATATTATGTCAACTGTTATCTCCCAATGTGTTACTGACCTAGCTGGGTCAGAAGTCAATGATATTGTTTATTTTCAATGCACAGTTACTAACAGGAACATAGACTTAGCTAAATGATTTCTAATTTGTTTTGAACTCAAACATGGTAATTATTAATAACATTTATGGTTCTTTTAATTTAGGTATTATTCATTTGGCTATGACTTTGAACAGAAAACTACTACAGTTTTTTATAAGAACACACGTTAAAAATATTTAAGCTGTACAAAATATTCTAGCGACCTCAATACCCACATGATAATGTCATCAATAACATTGGCAGACAGTAAGACAATAATTATTATTTATTTTGTTTACATATTACCTTCAAAGTTACATTAAACAAGTCTGTATGGCAAACTAATCGTGATAAAGAACGGATTATCTGTAGATCAACCTAAAACTATTGTTAACATCTATCTAATTACCTAGGACATACAATTTTAGAACCTAACGATATTACAAAAGAGTAGAAGACAAAAACATACCTACACTACAGTGCCAGGTAAAGCAACACTGAAGTCCAACCAACTCCTAGCTGGATTCCGTCCAGTTTAAAGATTTGTCAATTGTCATCACGAATTTAACATATGTGAGTAGAATAGGTACGCTTCAAGATGCAATGTTTTTATTCTTTGTATCAATAAATAAAACTGCGAGCGAGTGACCAAAATCACCACAGCTGAGATTGTGTCAAATTAGCTGTCTGTCACATGTCAGATATGTTATGTCACTGTCAGTCAAATGTTTTCGTACCGTATTGCGTAAATGGGAATTGGGTATTCATACAAAAGCTGTATATTATTACAAGCTTTATATTGACTTCACTTGTTAGTATGTGTGGGACAAATCTTGCAACTGAATTTAAGACCAGTTCTCCTCAACCGATTGAGCTGAAATTTGGTATACTTATGTAAGTACGATGACAATGCAATATTATGGTACCATTGAGCTGGTCTGATGATGGAGTCGGGAGGTGGCCATAGGAACTCCTAAACAAAACGGTGGAAACTCGTCGAGTTTGGGTTCGTTGGATTTGTCTTTTCAAGCACTTTACTGTTAGATAATGTCCAGGGTCCTGAGATTAAGATATAACTAAAAAGTGTAAAATAAAATTATAATAAAAATAAACTTTTTTAAAAACAAGCTTTTATTCTGAACTTCGAAAGCTTGTAGCGAACAGAGAAAAAGAGGAATAAATTCCATGCGCGATACAAGCATTCGAAATTCAGAATAAAAGCTTGTTTTTAAAAAAGTTTATTTTTTAATAATATCTTTGCTTTTTTCAAGCAGTAAAAGTAATTAAAAAAATACTCTAACTGTCAAAAACTATTTTTTAGGTTAGAAAAATGTTATGAGTTCTTGAACTCGAAATATTTGTTTATCAATTTAAAATTTTTACTAATACCTATAAAATTTCTTCAAATCCAATTGTTTCCTAAAATTTCGTTATGAGGCTTATTTCCAGAAGCGGTGTTTTGTATCACGTCTCCAAAGTATTCACTAATCCGGTTAGTAGGAGTCGTGTACAAAATGTTATTCGGTTTCGCCAGTACATGACTGTTATTTCTAATAAGCGACTCCTGGCCAAATATCCTACGAGTCTAGTTTCCTTCACTTGCTTGGAATATTCAACTGACAGTAAGAAACAATTCCTAAATTTTGAAAAGAAATCTGAAGCATTGAAAGATGTTCTTGAGCACAAGAAAGAACAATTAAAAGATACAGAGCAAAGAATAAGGCAAAAAGGTGAAGAGATAGTAAGAGACATAAAGCACCAGAAAGAAGTCACTGGTCAAAAATTAAGAGTGAAGAAGGAACATTTAATTAAAGATATTTTAGAAACAAAAGCTAAGGTCAAAGAAAGATTGGAAGAAGTTGTTGAGGTAGGTTATTAAAAAGAAAACAAATTATATTCATATAAAATACACAAGAGAACATTATACTGCATAGTTTAGTTCATTTATTAATATTTACTTTTTTTCTTCTTTCCAGAGGGAAAATGTGTTTACTGTTCCAAATGTTTTATGTGTTGCAAGAATAGCCATGTCTCCTTATTTAGGATATGTAATTTTACAAGACAACTATACATTGGCTATGGGTTTATTAGTATTTGCTGGAGTAACAGACTTGGTAAGTGACATTCTTATTTTTGAGGCATTATTTTTCTTAGTTATTAAGTATTAAAATATAACATTGATTTTTTACCTTTTTACAGCTGGATGGATGGATAGCAAGGACATGGAAGAGTCAATCATCAAAAATGGGGTCATTTCTCGACCCCATGGCTGATAAAGTGCTCATAGCCACACTCTTTGTCTCGCTTACCTGGCAGAACCTGATACCACTGAGCCTGACTCTCCTCATCGTGGGTAGAGATGCTGCACTGGTTGCCGCTGGTTTCGTCATCAGATACATGAGTTTACCCCCACCAGTAAGTTGTTATTTAACCGTTTAGATCTTGTTGATGTAATTTTCTGTTTGGCCTAAAAGTTAACTGGTAGAGAATGCCACAAGTTCACCTTTTGTACCTCACTTTATATGTACAATAGAGATTTTGAATAAATGTAATTGATTATTGTTTGGCTATATTCTAATAAGGATCACCTTTTATAAATAACAGAACATGAAATTTTTCACTTTTTTTACAGGAAAACAAATCCCACTCATTATTGGTAAACTACTTACCATAATTTCTATGATAAAAGTAAAGAAATGTGTGTAATATTTTCAGAGAACACTCAGCAGATATTTTGATGTAACACATGCAACAGCGCAACTAGCACCTACAACCATAAGCAAATTCAACACAGCCATACAACTGTTACTGGTAATTATTCTTCTACTGTGAAAATTAATTAGTAGTGTATTCTATAAATCTGTAACTAATTTGTAAGTCACTATCTATTACTAGTTTGGAAGATGGTGCATAATTAGACTATGATGTAATGTAATGCAAATTGAGATAAAATGGTTAACAATTTTTAATGACTAGCTTTTAATTACATAATAATAGCTTCACCTATGAATTTCAGTCAATTTGAATCTCTTCAACCACTGGGATATTCAACATATGGAAAAAAGGGATAATTTTTTTTGGTCCCAGGGAACAACATAGGATAGTTTTTTTTATCTTGGTTTAAGACATTCTCTCGAATGGGTCACATAGTTACTTTTGCATTTCTAATATTAGTACCTATGGATTTCTTGTTTCAGGTTGGCACAACCTTAGCATCTCCTGTGTTTGGATACGTAGACCACCCCACCCTACACGCCCTGTGTGGCATCACAGCTGTCTCTACAGTCGTATCTGCAATTAGCTATTTAGTCAGTAAGGATACCTACAAGTTTTTGAAGAAAAAATTGTAAACCATGTGATTTTTTGATTTTCTTCTCAATTTTATTTAGACGCACACAATAGTCTTCCAAAAAAGAAACTGTATTGTATAGCCATGGGTTTAGTGAAAACAATAAAATCTGTACAAATGTAAATAATAATTAAATGTTTATTTATTTGAATTGACATTTGAAAACCCCACTCAATCCCTATCTTTAGTCCATAAACACACACTATTTTTATATAAATAAATTATTTATTGATTACTCAATTAGTACAATCATGTTTATTTATGTTGTTCACCAAACAAACAATATTTTCATACCTAACTAGTGACCTAGTAAATATGAGGAAACTCATTGGCCTTGTGTTATTTAATTGGGTATTTTATCGGTACATGCATGCATAATATAATAAATTAATATAAAACATACAAATGGAATCAATTTATTATTCATTCTATTCACATGAATAAATTGTAGGTAATTCATCACATGAAAAGGTACACAAATTTAAAAAAAAGTAATATAATTACAAATTATACTTACACTAACAAAAATATACTGATATATTCATAAAATTGTTATTCTGATAAGCCATTATTTTCAAATCTTACATGAAGAAGCAAAAAGAATACTTTTTAGTCAAATGAGGTACATTTCCAATTAAAGCAATTTGATACTTTTCACGTTATTCCACAAGGGACAAAACATTTTTGTTTCACATAAAAACATATAAAAATATTATTGTGGAATGTTGAATACTTAGATTCAATTTTAGTAAGTTATTCATCCACAGGGCGTAAAGTTAAGATTTAAAAAAATATGATCAAAAACTGAATTAACATTTGTAACATAATTTAGAATCTAATTAAGTGTTAATTTCGATTAATATTTCCTGTACCTAGAAGTAATTTCTACACTTTTAATCTCAAATTATGGACTGTATGGATGGTGAAAGTTAGATTCCAAAAGGCACATGTATAAATCTCAGGTTTAGGTAGGTATCTAAGTTAGTTGTTAATAAATTAATAAACTAATGACCAATTAAAATTATTTTTCATAAATATTAGGTACCAGATACATTTTTGGTATACTGTCTCATCTCAATAAATCTAAAAACAGCATAAAAAGCAATTTAATAAATTGAAATGGTAAGAGGGTGGCAAGCAACTTGGGGTGTTCAGATGCAGTGCTCTAGAATAGTCATTCTATCACTATTCCTAGTAATGGCTGAATAGCTGGTTCCTTTTTGTTAATTATAAAGATAATATCTGTATCATTAATTGTGTTAGTTAGAATAACATAAAATAATATGATTTATTTAAGACTAGATGAACTAGGGTTGTTAATCAGAAATGCAGCTATGTGTTGCGATAACTAAATATATGTCGATGTCTCAATAATCTAACTCTAAACATGACAATAACATATCATAGAATGATTATAACTATATTAAATTTTAAGCACATCATAATAATCATACCTACTATTAATTTATACAAAGAAAGAGATTTAAAAATGAATTATGGCAGCTAGGATTTATTAGGAAACATGAATATCCCATACAAAAATAATTATGCTAATCCCTAAGACATTTTGAATCTCAACAAATACTGCCCTTGGGACATGTAAGCTTTCTACATCAATCTTTTGAAATATAAATTAGAGTACAATCTCAAATGCATATTTTGTAACTGGTTTTCAAGGTACAAAACAAGAGAAACCTGAACTTTTAGCACAAATTACATAACATAATTATAACAGAAACAATTTAGGCACCAGTTACGCAGAATAATAAGCAAACATAATGTAAATCTCATTGGCTACAAAATAAACAACAGCAAAATGTCACAATGTGTTAAAAACTTAAATTCTAAATTATAAAATTGTACAAAAATAAAAAAGTGACACATTGATTGCACAAAATATTTATAGAACTATGTTACAATGTAAGAGGATGGTTTTCTGAAATTAAAAATGGTAACAGCATCAGCATCTTTTTAAACACTTATGTATTCAATGTTTTAGAATATTCATTACAAAGTAATGTTACACATTTTTTATATAACTAACTGCATACAAATATAAAATGCATGTTATGAAAATGAAAATATGTGGATAATTAGGAATATTTAACCAACCTTGTTGATTAATTCATCACAAATAGCTGTGAGCTCTTCATTGTCTTTGATTTTCTGTGCCAAAGACTCCTGTAATGATGATGCATGTACCTCACTTTTCTTGAGCATAGCATTTAACTTCAGAATTTCAGCTTGATGGACTTTCTTCACCGAGTCAAGCTCAGCATTAGCCTTGTTCAGTTGCTGCATGGCATGCTGTCGAAGTGTTTCATATCTGGCTTCCAATTTTTGTATAGCATCATTATTCTCCTCCACTGTTCGTTTTAATGTTTCTTCATTACTTTTGTAACCTTGTATAATTACTTTGCACCTTTCATATTTTGTATGGACATCATTGAAGGCGTGTTCCATCGAAGCCAGATGTGCAGCAGCTTCATCACGTTCTCTTATCAGCGTACCTCTCTCTTCTGTCCATCTTTTTGCTTCAGTTTCACGTTCACCGATAAGTGATGAAATGGTACGTTCATATTCTTCCATGACAACACTCATTTGTTTGTTATTTCTTACTTTTTCAGCGACCCGCTGTGAAAGTGCTTTTTCTTTATCAGCATATTCCTCGTTTTGTTCAGTCAGTTTCTTTATTTTGGTTTCACATTCTTCAAGCCGGTCTCTCAGTTCACGGTTCAGATCTCTCAAATTTTGAGCTTCTTCTTCCTGAGCAGTTAGCAGTTCTTTGACAGCTCGTAGCTGTTCTACTGTGTGTGGGTCCATGTCTGAGGAACGAGATATGACAGGCGGTGGGGGCGGTATGTTAGCACCGAGGCTGAGGAGGCGGTCGATAGTTGCAATAGCAGGAGAAACTGTACTCGCCTTAACGGGAGTTGTCTTAGCCGCAGAAGGTTTCACAGCTGGTGTAACTACTTGAGTGGGTTTCTCGGTTGGGCCACTGATACCAGGTTGCACAGACAATTGTTGCATTGAGTTCACTATATTCTGCTCCGTACCTGACATGGTACTGTTCAGTTTATACCGTTCAAAAAACCTCTATACTTTTACATCCAATAGTGAACACATGATATTGCCTGAAAAAAAACAGATTATGTTGTTATTATTGTATTTCTACATTGTATGTACTTACTTATGAGTAACTGGTAACTAATTCATTCAGGGTCTTTGTCAGTTGACACACAAATATTTATAGATATCAAATCTAAATAACACGCACTGTACGTAATAATATGAACTGCACGCAGCTAAGGAACGTAATAAATGAAATTTTAACGTCCCACGCATGGTGCAACGAATTCGAACAAAAAGGAATGTTGCGTACAAATTAGGCAATGTAATGTACCGCAATGTCCTCGAACCACTTGGACTGCACCGAGTGTAAGTAATAGCATTAACACTTGAAATTACTTGCAAAAACCAACAGCTGCATATTAAATCTGCCTTTAGCAATTAAATAAACATCTAATTAATTAAATGTACGACGATGATGACATCAGTTTAGCCTTTTTCGGTTTTGACATTTAATTTGTGATTTGTGACATTAACATTTTTTTTGTGGTCACCACAGACTAAAGTCGATTTCGTTCGGAAATAAAAAGGTAAGCGAACTAACAAAGTAGTAAAATGGTTCTGCAGCAACCGTCACCGTGCTGTTTTTTTGTTTGGTTCAAGTTTTTGGGCCATTTATTTATGGGAGTTTTGGCCGCCGGCCGTCCATACCCACTTACTTCCTAGGCTAGCATTTGGGCATACCGGATGATACCGGGAGTGAGACCCCCAGTAACCTCCTCTATCCCACTTATTTAGTAAGTTTATTGTTAACTGGGTAGGTTTATCCATTTCTAGCTATGGAGCGCACAGAATTTCTACGATTTAAATCATTTTGACATTTAAGGGGTGAGGACTGTGCCCTGTACTGTAGTGCCTACTTTTGTGTTTGCACCCTATGTTGCACCCCGATTGGTTGGTTAAGTTGATCATTGACAAATCTCATTCAATCACACGGCAATCATAAAACAAAACACATGCTTAATTATAAAATGTATTTTATTTTGTAATAAGCTATTTATATCAACTACATAAAACTATGCAAATCTAAACTCCAACAATGTATTTATCAGTTTTATACATTTCATAGGCGAAATCTTCGTCATGTGTAGGGTCAAATTCGAGTCCTGGAAAAAGAAAAAAATTGTTAATAATAATTAGGTTTTGTGTGAAGTAAATACTCAAGAGGACCTAAAGCATTAGGTACAACCCGGTCGAGTTAACCGCACACCACGCTGGAATGCGACTCTCGCTCACAATCAACCGCACATCTCCCCGCGTTCGCCCCATGTTCGTACTAGAGCCAGGCCTGGCTCACTCCGCGCGGTACATCCGATAATTACCTACAGCGAAGCGCCCCGCCGCGCCGGCGGGTATTATATCAGTCGAGTGTCACGCGCGCACCCGTCAGGACGCTGGCGTGCGTTGTAGTACCTAATTCTATGATCGAAGTATTATTACAAAATGGACATAAAGAGAAAGAAATATTATTGTGCGGTGTTCGGGTGTTTCAATTCAAAAAGAAATCTACCGGATTTATCTCCTTTTTCGCTTCCCAAAGATGCTGAAAGGTATGTTGGCCATGTAGGTAATCAATAATTCTTAGGAATGTAGGAACCTAACCTACCATGACTACTGCTCAGAATGCGTTAGTTCGTTTCAGCAAATTAATGACGTCCACTGCTGGACAAAGGCCTCTCCCAAGGTTTTCCATAATTAATGCGTACTTACCTACATACGTACCTCATTACAAATAAGTATATCAATTATTTTTTTACTAGACACTACTAGACAGCAACCCTAACAGCGTAAGAAGAGTTCAGAGGCACGCGATAGAAAGAGACAAAACTTGTAGGTGAATAAAATTGTAGGTATAGGTCTACCAGAATCTCATGGCAAACAAAAATATTGGAAAAGTGTGTTTTTCATATGGCAATTGTCTATGGTTTAATTGTCACCTGTCAAAGAAAATTATGAAAGCTGTCAGCCGCTGCAAAAATTTTGTAATCTCTTCATGCCTATTTGTTATTAAACAGTACTGTACCGTTATTCGAAGCCTTTATAATGAGAGTAGTGTCTGTCTTTTCCTGTTTGAGTACTAGTTTTGACGTATAATCTGCCCACGTGACTTCCGCTCCGGTCCCCCACCGCCTAAGCACGCCTCAATTAACGACACTAGCGCCACCAACGGTAGCTCGAAACTAGGTTTCGATATTCTCGCCATTGGTGTTTTAGTTCCCGTTCGAGACGGTCGTAGAATTAGCTCCGCTAGTTCGCGACCCATCTCACAGGTACTAGTCGTGACGTGATTCAGGTAATATTACCATCATAATGTAAGTACTTCTAAATTATTATGTACTGGCTGAAAACTTATAAAAATTACTGTGATTACTTATTTCGCAGTGTAATTTATTTTTACAACGGTGTTACCGTTCGGGGGTAGATTGCATTCAATCTAACTCTGTGTAATTTTAAATAATTATCTTTCTTCTCTAGTAATACTTGTACCTAACGGTATTCCGTTAGACGTGTTTTAAAAGTAACATTACTTTTTAGCAATGTTTGTTTCTAACGGTTTTTCGTTAGATATGTTTTTAAGCTAACTTTTCTTCTTAGCAATGTTCGTACCTGACGGCGTGTTCCGTTAGATGTGTTTTAAAACTAACATTCCTTTTTAGCAATGTTTGTGCCTAACGGTTTTCGTTAGATGTGTTTTAAAACTAATATTCCTTTTTAGCAATGTTCATTCCTAACGGTATAACACTCCTTTTTAGCTGTGTTTGTTCCTAAGGGTTTTCCGTTAGATGTCTTTATTTTCAAAAGGAAAGAGGAAATATTATGTCCACGTGCAGAAGAGGAGCAAGAGTTGGCGTAGAGGTCAAATCAAAGGATGGTGTGGTGTAATGTGATAGTCGCAAGATGTGATTGCTTGCTACAATAAGCTGTAAGTACCAACTTACCAATACCATTTCAGACATACGAATTCCATCGGACGGATTGTGTTGATTTATAAATCAACAAAATAAATAAACGGTAAACTACCTTTNATGTGATTGCTTGCTACAATAAGCTGTAAGTACCAACTTACCAATACCATTTCAGACATACGAATTCCATCGGACGGATTGTGTTGATTTATAAATCAACTAAATAAATAAACGGTAAACTACCTTTGTCAATATGCATCCGGGGAAAGTATGAAAACTTCCACTAGGTAGGGTAGCGTACCGACGTACCTATTCTACCGCCATTATGGAAGTCTAACGCATGGCTTGTAACCCAAGAGTGCAGTTTGTCCTATTAGGATACGGTACGTAGGTATGATAATACCTTTGTGGTTTTCTTAAACTATGATTTCAGGAAAACGCTATGCTGTTACTGTGTAGATAAACAGTGAGTCTGTGTAATAAACGGTGAAGGATGAACATCGTCTATTCAGCCTGATACGCAGTTTATTTGATGCTAGCGGCGTCTGGAAAATTTTTCGGCAGCAATACGATCGCAACTCTGCTCCGCAGATCGATCTGAGATTTCGCCTTATGCTAAATACCTACAGTGGAAAACTCAAACTGGCTACTCGGCAAGCTAGATGGCAGTGTAACCAAAACGCAGCAGCATAATCCTGTAGCGAGGGTAAGTTCTCTTGGAGCAAACAGGGAAAAACCAGGAGCCAGAACCTTTTCTCCCTCATCCCACCGGGATAGGAGAAAACTCAAACACTCAAGGAGTCTCATATTGAGCCAGGCAACGCCGCTCATTTTTATTTACGTCGAGAGGTCTTAGTAAGGCATTGGTCCAAACCCTCTTGTTATCCCTCATCCCACTGGGATAGGAGATTACCCAAAGAGAATCGGACTCAAATCATTACATTTCGAGCCGAGCAACCTCGCTCATTTTTATTTACGTCGAGAGGTCTTAGGGCATCGCTCTAAACTCTCATGTTATCCCTCATCCCACTGGGATAGGAGATTACCCAAAGAGAACCGGACTCAAATCACTACATTTCGAGCCGAGCAACCTCGCTCATTTTTATTTACGTCGAGAGATCTTAGGGCATCGCTCTAAACTCTCATGTTATCCCTCATCCCTCTGGGATAGGAGATTACCCAAGGAGAATCGGACTCAAATCATTACATTTCGAGCCAAGCAACCTCGCTCGTTTGTATTTGCGGTTCAAAGACATGAGGGCATCGTCCTAAATCCTCATAATTTTTGAAGAGTTATAGAACCCAAACGCCTTATTCCACGGCAAACGAAAATAAGTAAAGTTGCCGAGTAGACATGAGGGCTTCGCCCTAAATCCGCATAACTATAAAAGGGTCTGAAATTCTATTTTGCACGGCAAAATTAAAGTAATGTTGCCGGGAGGACATAAGGGCATCGCCCCAAATCCTCATAATTTTCAAGGGTTATGGAACCCTAATTAAAATGCTTTATTTCATGACAAAAGTAAGCTATTTAAGACCTGCCATGGGTAAAAGGTGGAGACAGAGATCATGAGATTACGCAAAAATGACTCGATTCGTGTCAGTTTGGCTTATTTCATTACTGCCGAGATGATACGAGGGCATCGCCCTAAACCTTCAGAATCTTGAAGGATGTTAATTAATCGGGGCCGCAGCTATGCGCTCTGAATTTTTGGTACCGAACAGTTATATTGACCTGATAGTCTTTTAAATAAGGTTATAGATCCAAATGTACCAACATGATGCAATAAACATATATGACTATGACTATGACTATAGACGCTTGGCGGGTACCACAAAGTACTGAATACTAAAATAAGTATTTTTTTGCCTATACATACCTATAGTACACCGACAGACTCATGCAAATGTTCTGACGGCAATTGATNGCGAAGTAAAACTTCTGTACGTAGTACTTATTATTATTCTGTGTTTATGCCTTTAACAGAGAAGATTAAACTACATTATCTACGCAAAACGACACGTCACTAGCACTGTTTAAAAATGAACGAACAGTACTGCACAGTGCCACTTATCGCTATCGCGAAAGCCCATTGCAATAGGACCTCACTAAGCATATCATTATGTTGTGACTCGTGACGTCACAAACAACCTAAGTTACCTACTCTGGAATATGGAACACACTCGATGCATGCTTAAGTGATACAGCAAATCGAACGCACAGCGTTGAATAGAGCTCTGTGATTGGTTCATGTGTTATCCTCTGCGTCCACGCGCACTGTGAGACCTCACGGTGATGTTTGTGAATACAGGCGTAAGGCCTTTACATGTCTCACTACCGTTTTAAAGTCCACCGTCTCAACAAATACGTTTGACAAGTGTGGAAAACTGCCATAAAAAGATTAATACCACCACTATGATCGCAGTTGGGCGTGGGCGGTCCAGCGCTGGTCAACGGGCAAATGCTGGGGGTGGTGTTGGACGACCGACTGCCACTACTAGTCGAGCCTTTAGGTGCACTCGCGTGGGTACAAGTACTATTAAACGTTGACTCTTTGTGAAGGTAGCATTTTATTCATAATCACGATAGGGTTCAACTTTAACTATTTCTTATTAAACTTCGTCGCTGCATTCTCGAGATTTTCATATTTACCATGCAGTCCATATTGTGTATTACCAGAATTTAGCTAACAATTTGAGTTCGCAAGTGTGGTGGCACCGCAGACGTGCCATCCATCGGTTAAAACCAATATTTAAACAAAAAACAAACAATAAAAATACATAGAAACCTATAATAAGTACATAGAATAATAAGATACAGAAGGCTATGTTAATGCAACTGAAAGAGATTGAGTGTGTGTGAGATTTCTTAGAGCCTTTCAGCTTTCATTGTCTAGCAAGCAAGGTTCATGTTTCATTCAATCACTACGTAGCCGGAAAGGCTTGGCAAAGTGGTAGGCAATCACTCAAACACATCCAACATACCAACTTTCTTATTTTTTTGGGATGTAGGTAGAGTCGGATAAAAATGTAAATGCCGCTGTTTAAAACAGGCTGTTTTGCAGAAATAATCACTCACCCGTCAATCCGCGTAAAATCAACAATTAATTAACGTCGTCATAATTACAAATTATAGTGAATATACATTGTACAATTATATTGAATTAATCAAAACTCCGTGCAGTTTTTTTTTTGTGATTTGGAATAGGAAAAAGAAATTGTCGGGAAAGTAATCTGAAGAGTCTGATAGAAATCGTGAAAGCATAAAGCAAACCAAATAAAAATAGTTTTACACGTTCTTGCACTCTCTTATGATTAAATCTTAGAAACAATTAAAACAATAGGCTAAATGATATTCAGCATCTGATATGTCTACCAGTGGTAGAGATATTATTGTTTGCATTTGGACAATGCGTTATTTGTTTGTGAATTTTGTCTGTTTACCGACTGCATTAGGTCATGATGATTTGATCATCCAATGTACAATGACAGCCTTCGTGGTCTGGTGTTGAGATTTTTGACTATCTGCAAAAATCATAGATTTCATTCATAAACTGAGGTGAAGGACGACATATTTATAGTACACAGATAAATTCCCTGAACTGTCGTTTCCACCACTGCATTTCCCGTACCAGGATACATCTTTCCACTATTACCTATTTATTATTACTAGTGCCAAAAGACCAGGATCTACAGCTATCCTAACTTGGCTGCTAATGGAGGCAAACTAAATAATCCTCTGATTCAGATGGCTATTGTTCGTATAATCATAACATAATGATCATTAATCATTCCTCAATTAATAGATTACTTTCTTCGAACCAAATATGAGGCTATTTTATCGGCCTAGAACCTAGATCTTGGCTCCACAGAGTTGTAGTTGTGGAAATAAAGCATGGGAACAGCCCCATTCTTGGTCTGAAATAAACAAAACAGTACCAAGTCGGAACCGCGAAAAAGAGCGGATTGCGCGCACACCGGATTTCCCCCCTTACGTAAACACTGGCATGCAAATCATTTACGTGACGCGGTGTGTTACGAATGGTAACAATCCAATGCATTCGGGCTGCCTTTTAATTACTAGTGCTTTTTTGTTTCTTGATAGTCCAGTCATTATAGTAAGTTCACCTCGGAATTCGAGATACCCAGCTGTAAGTCTGTAAATACGTGTATACAGTGTGAGTCACGTTAAAG
Organism: Ostrinia furnacalis; assembly: GCF_004193835.3. Lineage (NCBI taxonomy): Eukaryota > Metazoa > Arthropoda > Insecta > Lepidoptera > Crambidae > Ostrinia > Ostrinia furnacalis. The sequence goes on from NW_021135132.1 coordinate 20,046, forward strand.
TGTACATATGAAAATAGATGAAACAAGACCTATTTTTATCGACAAAAAAGAGGTCAAAAATTTTTTGAGATTTTTTTTTTATTTTTTATAGAATTTTTTTTCTTCCAATTACTTGTTGTAAAGAAAACGTAATAACTATTAAACTAAGCGGTATATCCTGATAAAATAAAAACAGTAATAATGCAAAGTAACAGGCGATACTAAACTAATACATAAAATACACAAAAAATGCCAACAAATAATAAAAAATTATACTTTTTGAAAAAAATCTGCTTAAAAATTCGTGTTTTTTTGGTTATTTGATAAAGTTCTCCAAAATATGCCCTTATAACCGGTGGTTTTTATTACTTTCTATTATTCTCTATCGTATTATCTTTGTAAAACCAAAAATTGCATGTCTCTATCCCTATCACAACGTTTGCAATGATCGTTTGAACTAAACCTCTCCGGGCGCGCCATTCAACGCTTCGTTAACAACAAAACTGAAAATGGCTCTAGATTTGTAATTTTGATAAAGACAAGTTAGATTTCAAATAAAAACAAAATATTTCGAAGTAAAATAAGCATTTTAGTTAAAATTAAAATTGTCTCTACCTGTAGCGGAGAATAATGTTGTGGCAGGCCTTTGTTCAAACGATAATAGCAAATGTTGTGATAGGGATAGAGACATGCAATTTTTGGTTTTACAAAGATAATACGATAGAGAATAATAGAAAGTAATAAAAACCACTGGTTATAGGGGCATTTTTTGGAGAAATTTATCAAATAACCAAAAAAACACGAATTTTTAAGCAGATTTTTTTTCAAAAAGTATCATTTTTTATTATTCGTTGGCCTTTTTTGTGTATTTTATGTATTATTTTAGTATCGCCTGTTATTTTGCATTATTACTGTTTTTATTTTATCAGGATATACCGCTTAGTTTAAAAGTTATTACGTTTTCTTTACAACAAGTAATTGGAAGAAAAAAAATTCTATAAAAAATTAAAAAAAAATCTCAAAAAAATTTTGACCTCTTTTTTGTCGATAAAAATAGGTCTAGTTTCATCTATTTTCATATGTACACTTTAACGTGACTCACACTGTATTGACACCCTAAAAGTTGTCTCAAAACCTACA